>NC_043972.1:18022491-18193439 GCF_902148855.1 Sphaeramia orbicularis
ACTTCTGGGCTGGCCTGGGAACACCTTGGGATTCCCCTGGAGGAGCTGGTGGAAGTGGCTGAGGAGAGGGCTGTCTGGGCTCCTCTGCTGAGGCTGCTCCCCCCACAACCTGGACCCGGATAAGAGGAAGGAGATGGTACAGTATATTGTACCAAAAGGGTTCATACAGTTATCCAAGCAGTGGCGATTTCTCATAGACTGCAAGGGAAGCCCAGCTTCCCCTAAAATTATGAAAATTAAATCGTTGAATATGTACGGTTGTGTTGACATTTCATTGACTACAAATGTGTTAGAACACGTTCATCTCACAGACGAGTTCGTTCAGAATCAGCTTTATCACAAATCAACAGACTCGATGTTGTTCACTTCTCCTCCATTCCCGTTGCGCTGTTTTCTCATTCGATCTCTGCTCAGTGCATTTGTCCATAGACGCCGGGCGTCTATGGGCTTCAATGGGACTGAGTGGAACAGTTTTTTTCATCGCATCAAAACTGGACGGTAATTGGATAAATGCCACGATGTTGTCCCGCCCCCGGACGCCGGGCGTCTCTGGGGGTGAATGGAGCTGTGGGCGGAGCTTGGCCGGGCTGGACGCCAGAATCCCACGTGCTGATTGGAGGATCAGTCGAAAGGCTGAATCCCGTTTGATTGACAGCTGTTTTCAGATCTACTCCTTCACTGACACAGTTCAGTTTAATACCGTCGCACATTCTGCTGTGAAATGGAGAGAGAAACCACTACGAAATTACTCGTTCATTTCTTGCACTGTAAATAAAACACACTCATTGTACTTCCTTGTTTCAATTTAACATAATTTCAGCGTTTTCTTGTTTCAGTTACATAATTTAATAATTTCTTGTTCGAGTTTAATATCGTTTTGTAGATAGTTAAATCAATCAAACTGTCGGCTAGGTCAGAGTGAAAGGAGCATCTCTTGTTTAAAAAGGCTGAAGTCTTACACCCACAACACAATGGGCCAAGGCCGTCTAAGCAGCCCAGCTCTGCTGGACATTCAGAGGACACTGGTCCAGTCCCTGGAAAAGACGCCGACTTGGTACGATAAGATCACAGACCATTTTCTTAAAAAGGAATGGAGGGCCGAATTTATGTTTAAATAACTTGACAATTTTTTTTGATGTAAGCCGACAATGAGCTTCCCCTGTCTGAAAGACGAGCAGCCACCACCGTATCCAAGATACACCTATTATATTGTATATATAAAATATACTTAATATATCGCCATTTTTAGTGTAGGTAGATATTTTTGTCTGATCTAAAACTATAGGTGTTCCTTCCTTAGTTTGTCAGGTCCAAGTTGGGTCCATTATACTCAGAGCCAGAGTCCTTCTAACCAACCAACCAACCAACCAACCAACCAACCAACCAAAGCGATCGGTAGGAATGACATTGGAACTGTCCAATCGGTGAAATTCAGTAATATCAGATAATGTAAGGATCCTTTTCATGTCCTTCGTCTTTCACGCCCTGATTTATTCCAGGTCTGTTTTCCTGTTAAATGGATTCCTCTTATGTTGTTGTTTTTCCAACAGGCTTTTTTTTTCCACAGGTAACCATTTTATTATTTTTCTGTTTCAGTGACTGGATGAGGAAACTTTTGCTCAGAGGAACAACTCAGCTCTAAACCTGTGGCCTGGAAAATATCTGTTTCACTGTGTGTGTGTGTGTGTGTGTGTGTGTGTAGGTGTGTGTGTGTGTGTGTGTGTGTGTGTGTGTGTGCGAAAGTCCTTAGCGCCATAGTTTTATGCCAGAACTTGTCGTTTTGCAAAAGAAATAACTAATAATTCAGTGAAATGTTATGTTTGGCCCCATGTCCTTAGATTTGATCCCAAACATAAGAGCTCTAAAAAAAATATATGTAATCCAAAGACCCATCTTTTCCTTTCTTTAATTTAATGATTGAACGGTTAAGTTAATCTCATTATGGGAATGTATTTAAAGTGAAAGGTGGTTCCTGTTGATGGGAAGGCAACGAGGAAGGGCAGCTGCTCAGAAAACAGTGATGATGCAGTGAGCTGGAATTAAAATATCTCCCAGGCAAACAGTGAAGTCATCATTAAGGAAAAGACATTACTTTTTTCATTACACACGTTTCAAAGGCATCTCCTTTTATGGTTTAGAGACTGTCTCCACTAGAGGGCAGGGAATGGAGCTTTTGACTCTACAAAGAAATGAACCAGGATCTATTGTTAAACAGCAGTATTGCAATACTACAAAATATATCTTTCAGTTTTTCTATTAAAGCTACATTTATTAATGTTTGTCCACACAGGGGCAGCATTCTTTCCAGTAAATGCAACATAAACAGCTTTATGTTATTACCCAATAATATAATATAATACACAACAGTGATATTTACACTGATTTACAATCATTATCCCTTAAAGACTTAGAACTATTTTTGTAGTGACTTCCAGATTTTCTCTAAATTGAATCTTTCCTGAGTGATTTATCACCATTTTACCTCAATTATTTCATTGTTTTAATAGGATTAGTGGTTCAGAAGTTATAAAACGTTTTAGATCAGTACATGCTTTTGGTCGTTGAGGGTTAAGCCATAACGAAAACAAAAGGAGCTAAAACACTCACAGGATATTAGGCCACAGAAACACACGTGCTATCATGTGCTTTATTACTAATTATAGGTAATAAAAACAGGCGTTGGTCTGATAGTTGGTGAGAATGTTCCTTACAAACGGACATACAATTTAAAAGAGCTATGCAAGACGGCCTGTTATCATTACCCAGATAACGTTACATATGAAAGTGTTTATCTGAATGTTTTTAGTGTTAATTCTGAAAGGATCATAAACATGTTTACGACAATGCATCCAATAGGTGTTGGATTGAAAAAGTCAACTTAAAGACGTCTCAATAATGTCGATATTTCCAGTCTCACTTGAGAAACATGAGTGTATGTGCAAGATTTATGGGTGAAATCAAAAATCAAAACCGAGAGATAAAAAAAAAAAGTCTTATCGTAAAAAAAGACGTTTGCTGTTACTCTGATTCATTTTCTTATAAGTCAATCCAAAGTTATTATATTATACACTGGAAAAAAATCAAAATCTTACCAAGTGTAGTTTTCTCATTTCTAGTCAAAATATGTCATCACACTTAAAATAAGACATAATCACCTAAAGAGTAAGTTTTCTGAGAGATATAAGAACTAATTTTTAGACAATAGATCTTAAAAATCTTATTTCAAGAAATCTAACAAGATAATTTTCAGTTGTTCCATTGGCAGATTTTTTTTGCCTGAATTAAGCAAAAAAAAAAAAAAAAAGCGAAACAAACTTTTTTTTTTGCTTGAATGAAGCAAATCAATTGAACTTAGCATCTCACTGAATAGTTACTCTTTAGGTGATTATGTCTTATTTTAAGTGTGATGCGATATTTTGACTAGAAATGAGAAAAACACTCTTGAATAGCATAGACTTTATTTTGCCATTTGCACAAATACATCGCAGTATAGGTGCATTGGAATTCTTGTGTTTCCCTGAGTCACAGAATCCAAAGAAAAGACGCATGAACAAAAACAGACACAAAACAAATTAAACATATAAAAACAGTTATTGCACAGCCAAGACAAATACACACTTGTAAAATAGAGTACTGATCAGAAAAAAGTAATAATGATAATAAAAGTATTGGAAGGTAAAAACAAGTTATTGCGCTTGGTAAGATTTGATTTTTTTCAGGTGTATTTCTCTCTTTTTGGTGTATTTTCCTGAATTGATTTGCACTAAGTCTGTATTTCTGAGTGCGATCATGACGTCAAAGTGTTTCAGGTTGTTTAGGGGTTTTATAAACTACACAAACTTTGGACTCTGGCTCATTTGCAAACATACAACTCACAGAAGAGGCCTTAAAACAGACACATCCAAGCATTTCACTGCAAAATCAACGGAAACACCAACAAACACAATGTTTCTGACTAAATAAACCTTCAAATGCATTAGTAGAGGCACTTGGAAGAAATATTTTTCCATTTTTTTCCTTCCAGTCTTCCAAAATGTAGCTTTCAGGTGTCGATGGGGGGACTCAGATAACATGACACCTCTGTATTTCACACTTTATATTTAAGCCTGGTGTGTTTCGACACGTAAGCCCTGCTGCTCATGTGTCGAAACACACTGAGGTTAAATTAATCTTCAAACTCCCCTTGAGAAAAATTCAATTTCTGGATCATCATCATTTTAACATTACATTACATCCATTAACCACTTGCTGCCATTGGGGGGTGCCAAGTTGAAAAGACACAGAAAAGTACATTTACTATAAAAAGGCAAATTTAACAAGCTGTAACAGGCATGTTTTGGGGCATTTTAATATAGCAAAGATCACAGCATCATTATAAAATTATTTATGCCACATTATTACCTGTACTGTTCTTGAATGAACACCAAAAAAGCAGCAGTGGGATAGACAGATGGATGCAAATGTGGATCGTGGAGAGTACTTAAGCACATTTAACAAACACTTACTAATAGATATGCAATAAATTGATCTGACAAAATGAAAAATATGCATGCTCTTTTATTTTTCTGTAAATGACACATTATGGTCTACTAATAGATGGGTCACTTGATATGCATTAAAAAAGACACTTCATGTATTTTCATGACAAAACTCTTTAAAATACAATATTTTTATTCTTAGTGGATGTCATAGAGTGCTGTCTTTTAAACAGTCCAAACCGCGGGTGTCAAATATACGGTCTGTGGGCCACAACTGGCCCTCCAAAGGGTTCAATCTGACCCAAAAGGCAAAAACTACACAGAAGATACTGACAGTCAAGAGTGTCACTGAGTCTGGAAGAGTTGTATTAATCATAAAGTTAAATGCTATATTTTTCAGTTCCAGATGCCTGTTACTAAATGTTTTGTGCCTTTGTAGATCCACTGTGATCTGTGAGTTGTAATGCACATGTGTGAATAACAAACTGAGGCATATTATTGTTGAAGTTCATGTTTGTTCGGGTTATTCACAGTTTTTGTTAAAGAACAGTTTGTAAATGTAAACACTTTCTTACTATAATTTTCCTTATTTGTACTAAAACAAAGATAAATATTAGTAGTTGTCATTATTTATTGGTTATTCTGATAGTATTTTACTGATCAGACCCACTTGAGATCCTGTTGGACTGTATGTGGCCCCTGAACTAAAATGAGTTTGAGACTCTTGTTTTAAACAGTCTAAATGTTATCATGAACAACCTGAAATTTCTTCGAAATAAGTGCAATTTTACAATATTATGCCTCAGTTTATCATTTACACAGATCAGTGGATCTTCAAAGACACAAAACATATAATAACAGGCTGAACATTATTCAAATTGCACTTATTTCTCTTAAAACGTTCCATGTTGTTCAGGTTACTCACATTTTTTGGGTAATGACAGTTTATAAATGTAAAAATTTTCATGAAATTTTACTTTTTTAAGCTAAAACAGAAGAGAAACATCAGGAGTTGTCATTATTTATTGATTATTCTGATAGTATTTTACTGGTCTGATGCTCCTCAGATCCTATTGGACTGTATGTGGCCCCTGAACTAAAATAAGTTTGACACCCCTAAATGTTATCATGAACAACCTGAAATTACTTCAGAAGAATAAGTGCAATTTAACAATATTATGCCTCAGTTTATCATTACACATGTGCACACGGATCACAATGGATCTACAAAGACAAAACATGTGGTAACAGGCAGAATATTGTTAAAATTACACTAATTTACATTTCATATTGTTCATATTGTGTTTGCTCAAGTTATTCACATTTTTTGGAAATTGTCAGTTTAAAAATGAAAAAAAAAATTCATGAAATTTTACCTTTTTTTACGCTAAAACAGTAGATAAACATTAGGAATTATGATTATTGATTAATTATTCTGATAGTATTCTACAGATCTGAACCTCTTCAGATCCTATTGGACTGTATGTGGGCCCTGAACTAAAATGAGTTTGACACCCCTAAATGTTATCATGAACAACCTGAAATTACTTCAGAAGAATAAGTACAATTTTACAATATTATGCCTCAGTTTATCATTTACACTGTGCAATACAACTTACAGATCACAGTGGATCTACAGATACACAAAACATTTAACAACAGGCAGAATATTGGTGAAATTGCACTTATCTCTCTTAAGACATTTCCTGTTATTCAGGTCACTCACATTTTTGATAGTTTATAAATGTAAAAATATTCATGAAATTGTACTTTTTTGCACTAAAACAGAAGCTAAACATTAGGAGTTGTCATTATTTATTAATTATTCTGATAGTATTCTACTGGTCTGATGCTCCTCAGATCCTATTGGACTGTATGTGGCCCCTGAACTAAAAATGAGTTTGACACCCCTGCTTTAAACAGACTAAACATTAACATGAACAACCTGAAATTTCTTCAGAATAAGTGCAATTTTACAATATTATGCCTTAGTTTATCATTTCCATGTGCATTACAACTTGTAGATCACATCTACAAATACACACAACATTTAAGAACAGGCAGAATATTGTTAAAATTGCACTAATTTCTCTTAAAATATTTCATGTTGTTCATGTTTGTTCCGGTTATTCACATTTTTTGGGAAATGATAGTTTTTAAATGTAAAAATGTTCATGAAATTTTGCTTTTTTACGCTAAAACAGAAGATAAACATTGGGAGTTGTGATTATTGATTAATTATTCTGATAGTATTTTACTGGTCTGATGCTCTTCAGATCCTATTGAACTGTATGTGGGCCCTGAACTAAACTGAGTTTGACACCCCTGTTTTAAACAGTCTAAACATTAACAGGAACAACCGGAAGTTTCTTCAGAATAACTGCATTTTTACAATATTATGCCTTAGTTTATCATTTCCATGTGCATTACAACTTGCAGATCACAGTGGATCTATAAAGACACAAAATATTTAGGAACAGGCAGAATATTGGTCAAATTGCAAATATTTCTCTTAAAATATTTCATGTTGTTCATGTTTTCTTCAAGTTATTCACATTTTTTGGGAAATGATTGTTTATAGATGTAAAAAATTTCATGAAATTTTCCTTTTTTATGCTAAAACAGAAGTTAAACATTAGCAGTTGTCGTTATTTATCAATTATTCTGATAGTATTCTACTGGTCTGATGCTCCTCAGATCCTATTGAACAGTATGTGGCCACTGAACTAAAATGAGTTTGACATCCCTGCTTTAAACAGTCTAAACATTAAAAGGAACAACTGGAAATTTCTTCAGAATAAGTTCAGTTTTACAATATTATGCCTCATCTTATCAGTTACACATGTACATTACAACTTACAGATCACAGTGGATCTGCAGATACACAAAACATTTAATAACAGGCAGAGTATTGGTCAAATTGCACTTATTTCTCTAAAGACATTTCATGTTATTCAGGTGACTCACATTTTTGATCGTTTATAAATGTAAAAATATTCATGAAAATTTCCTTTTTTTTTTACACTAAAACAGAAGATCAACATTAGGAGTTGTCACCATTTATTAATTATTCTGATAGTATTCTACTGGTCTGATGCTCCTCAGATCCTATTGGACTGTATGTGGCCCCTGAACTAAAACCCCTGTTTTGAACAGTCTAAACATTAACATGAACAACCTGAAATTTCTTTAGAATAAGTGCAATTTTACAATAGCAGCTTATCAAGCCTATTACAACTTACAGATCACAGTGGAGCTAAACACAAAACATTTAATAACAGGTTGAATATTGGTCAAATTGCACTTATTTCTCTTCAACTATTTCATGTTGTTCATGTTTGTTCAGGTTATTCACATTTTTTGGGAAAAGACAGTTTATAATTGAAAAAATTTTCATGAAATTTTACTTTTTTACACTAAAACAGAATATAAACAGTAGCAGTTGTCATTATTTATTAATTATTGATAGTATTCTACTGGTCTGATGCTCTTCGTGGCCCCTGAACTAAAATGAGTTTGACACCCCTGCTGGAAACAGTCTAAACGTTATCATCAATTCAGACCATGAGTCAGAGTCTGATTTATTTACGTGAACAACGGTCCAGCTCAGCCCCCCCCCTTCTCTTCTATTGGTCCCTCCCAGCCGCCCCGCCTCCAGCATGAATCCTTTTGCTGATTCCCGTGCACCTTTAATAACGCATGAACTACAGCTCAAGCCGCCAAGAGAAGACAGAGAGCGAGAGGAGCTGGTACCGCTGCCTGCTGCCGATGCGCCCCCGAACAGCTGAATAAAAGAGCGGACAAACCCACGCACCGTGCACGAGCGGACACGCGAAAAGGAAGCGTTTGCAGAAGAAAGCGACAGGATCACTTTATACCGGCAAAAAAAACAGTGCCTGCATCCCCTCCACATACACACACACACATATATCCACACGCACATATCCACCTTCATGTTCTGGGATCAATGAAACCAAGCACAAACCCGTGCGTAAAGTTGCTGAGCTGATCCGCCTGTCTGACGCGTCCCCTGTGAACATTACCACTGTCATTTTCTGGAGGCTGTTTCCTTGGTCCCTGTTCCGGCGTGGATTTTGGAACCCATCATAGTGTCTTTGTCTGTGGATTCTAAGCTTTCCAGAGGAGCGCTGCGGGAAGACACTGGAGGGGACCCTGTAAACGTGCCACATGTCTGTGGACGATATGGATTTGCTTTCGCTATAGCCAAAATTTGCCGCGGTTTTTTAAAATATTCTTTTTTCCTCTTCTGACAGTGCGTGTTCGTTTGATTAGTATTTTTTTATATATATATATATATATATATATATATATAATTATTATTACAATTATTTTTTTGACTCTCAAGCGACTGCTGAGATTTCAAGACTCGTGCGGAATTACAACCATGAACTTTGTTGTCAGTTTGGTACAAATCCTTTTGGCAGCGGTTTTCCACCTATCCACTGTAAAGGTGAGTCTTCAACTTTGTGTCATTTTCTAAAAAAAAAAAAAAAAAAAAAACAAATCAAATATGTGACAGCTGTTGTTTCTTATTCACACGTGTCACCCAAACAGTGGCCTACTTCTTTATTCTCGTGTGTGTGCAAAATTAGTGACACGTGCATTTATTTTGTTGCAAAAGGGGGGAAAAATAAAAACACGCAAGAGGAAACGTGCTTTGAAACATACTAACACAACAATTTGGCGATTTTATTATGTTGTTATTGATCAGACAGTTCTCTTTTTTTGCCCTATTTTGTGTCTTTTATTTAATTACAATGCATGATTTTGCATTTTTGTTGCGCACTAATCAGTTTTAATGAGTAACTTTAACATTCACCCGCCAAAACATATACCAAAGTAGTATTCTGGGTTTGCCAGACACTTACCTTTTTTTCGTAATTGATTGTTTTAGTAAAAAAAAAAAAAAAAAAAAAAAATCTGAAAACAGGTTAATGTTTGTATCCAATTGTATTTTGCCTAAAGGAAGAATATGCGTAATGGATGATGGGGACAAACTATAAAAGTTGTGATTTTGATTAGATAGGTTTAAATGCTGTGTTTTAGTGTTTTAGATTACCTGCACGCAGAAATAGACAATATCTTGTAGGTTATCCCAAAAAAAATTCACATCTCATATTAAATTAACCCTTAGAGTTTATTTAATGTCAGTGCGTAAAGTGCCAAAATTCGGAATCCGGTTCTTCCTGAGGATCATTGACTAGACCTCAGAGCGCCGAGAATCCAGTCCAGTCACTCTTCAGTTATTCAGCCGCAGGGTTTCAGTCCCAGGCTTGATTTTTTTTTTTTTTTCTCACGGTGATCTGGAGTGTGTGGAAGCTGAGACCCGGTTTCTCCTGTCCTGCCGCCCTGCAGGATGCCCACCTCGTTCCCACACAAGCCGATCCGCTTTCTCACGCAATATCTCCGCCGGTTACAGCAGCCACATAAGGTGAACGGAGATCTCCCAGAGATGCGCTTAGTCATGTCAAGTTTTTATGATCAAAACAAAGGCCGTTTCCTGTCGATCCTTTCAAAATAAAAGCCGCGTCGCTGCCCCATACCGGAAATAACTACTTCATGTAAAATATTTCCAACTTTGACACTCATTTTCTGCTATTAATTACTCTGCAACGTGCTCATATTCATCTATTTTTTTAAATCATTTTTTCTCATTTATGGATTCCGCACTTTTATTTTTAAGGTAAGTTATCACTGCAATGTTTTGTGCAACTTGACATTTCTGCAGCTTCTGACTGCACTTGTTAAAATATAAATGTTATGGTGATCATTGCAGGGCATATCTGTATGTAATACAATGATCTGCCCATAAAATGAGAATAATAAGCCTTATATACTGTGGATTGTAAAAGTTAATGAGATAAAGAGTTTGTTTTGTGATGATATGTTTAGATGTGCAGACTTATGCAGATATGGAATATTTAACCCTCGCTGTGATGTTTATCTCTTACAGACTGCCAGCATTAACAAGGGAATGGACAAGAGTAAAAATGAGGGTAAGTGTTGTAAGTGGAACAGAACTGTCACAGACTTCTTCTTGATCCTCAGTGTTTGGGTTAGATGACCATAAGGCCCCCTAGTGGACATTTAGTGAACAACTCTTATGTCCTCTACTTCAGAGCTACAAATATTTGAGTAAAAAGTTTATAGTTTTGTAATGTTTTAGGTGTTACATATCTGTCTACATGAGCTGAGATTAGTTTTCTCTCTAAAGAAAAGAACAGAAAGGTGTCAAAGTTCAGTGAAAAGGTCTGAATTAGGACTTTGGACTTGCCATAAAAGCCGTCCCAATGTCAAAACAAGATTTTATGCGAGGGGAAGAGCAGACACTGTCAAGGTTGCCACAATAATAATTCACAATTGTTAAGGTTTTTTGTTTTTTTTTTTGTTTCTTTTTTTCCTCCTTCCATGTGTTTGTGGTAGGAGTCCACAGTCAATACACCAGCAGATATGTAGCCTTGGTTCAATGCCGTACACATGTTTGTTTGAAAGTGACGCTGTTGGGTTCATTCCAAGGTTGGACCTGTGTGTGTCGGTGATGGATAGTGATACACATTAAGTCAGTACAGCATCGAGTGGCTGACGCTCTAGGGGTTAAAGGTACCTGAAAGCTGCCGCCCCTTCTGTCAAAACTAATAGCAGCTGTCATAGGCGGTCGTGAGCGTGCAGAAATGACTCAATATTTGGACTGTGGGCTGGATAAAGCCACATTGAAATATCCAGTCTGTTCTTGATTTGACTTGTTAAATCTACCTCTGTGAGCACGCGTGATATGAGGAAAACCTGCGATGTACGATAATATTGTTCCGTATTGCGATGGCGATATGAGTTTGATAAGTACGTGAATTAAATTTGTGGTTTCCGATTAATCTCAGGGTAGTGGGGGTCTTGTTCATCATTATTCAGTCAGTCTTCTATGATGATTTATGGCTTGTGCTCATGATGAAAATACACTTTATCGGTTAGCACTATTACCCTGCTGCTTCTCTTTCACTTTTAGCTCATGTCACAAATCTTCATTCACTCGTATGTTGTGACATACTTGCCTCAGTGTAGTACATTTAATTACATGCACTAGATTTTTTTAGTTTTCTATTACCTGACACAGTTTTCGTCACCCATTTGACCGACGATCATAAGATACAGTTGAAAGCGCTGGTAAAAGTTAGTTGACACCCATTGGAGCTCTGTTGCACTGAGAAATAAGATACATCAGGTGTTGCTACGCACACAGGGTATCAAAGTACTTGGTTTTAGCATCAGTTCATTGTTGGTTTCATTCTGCACAGGATTTCTTGACAATGACAGAAATATAGAATATCACCAGCCTTATGTGTAAGGATGATGTAAGAGTGAAGAAATCTTTGCAACCTTTAATAGGAGGCAGAACCAGTTGAGTATGTTGACATGTGGCTGTTGTCTGCTGACAGTCTCGTGAACCAAATCCACCCAGGCCTCTCTAACGGATCTCTGACCCGGAGCAGGTGCTGGTCTGTCAGCCAGTCCGGTTATTCTGGAGTCCAGACCTCTGATTCACTCACCATAAGCTGCGGAGGAGTTACATTGTGGTCAGATGTTTCTTTCATGATGCAGCAATTGCGGTCAGGTTTTTGCTTTTGATAAGTTTTATTTTGACTTATGAGGATTTCACTCATTAAAACATGCCAAATCACGTGAGTTTCTGTGGGCTGAGCGGTGTAAATACTACGTTTGTGTTATAGAGGCTTGAAAATGAAAACACCGAGCTAATTGGCACACAGTCAGTGGTGGCCTTAGCTCACACCGGGGTGGGCTTCTGGGGTCACATGTCAGAGGTGAACCCTGGCGCCACAGTGCCTGAGTTCACGGCAGCTCTGACAAACCAGGGGTCAGGAGTTAGCCAGGGGTCGCTGGGAACTCTGATGGACTGTGGGATGGATTATTCTGGGCTGCACAGTGGATGGAAATGCAGGAAGGCAGATCACAACACTGAGAAAATGAGTCGGCTTAAGTGAAGGCAGGGATTGTAGCTTCACCTGACATTGTTTTCAAAGGTCTCATATCAGCTTTCTGTTGTGAACTTGGCCTGTACTTTGTTAGATCTTCATCAGTCAATCCACTTAGAATTCCATCATAGGTTCATTGTATGTGATTTGCTTCCAACATGGCATCTTTTCTATAAGGTCCTCAGCTTAAAGTGAACTCATTGAAGCAATCTCCTTTATATTGATGTAGTTTTGCTTTTCAAACTTGTTTCCATCATCGGATCAGTGTTAAAGTTTAAGTTATTGGCGAGCCATCTTTAGTGAGCGCTTCCTTGTTCATTTTGATGGACAAAGTTTGGTCTCAGGCCTGAATCTAGCCCAGCTCAACATGGATTTAGTTTAACTTCTTAGATCATAACAACTCATTTTAGGGTTAGAGTTGGGCCACATGTTGAATATCAAAACTATTAGATGATTCCTTTAAAATTAAGACTAATACATGCATATTGGTCTTAGTCTTCACCTATCATAAGTGTAACCTTAAACTTATTAGGGAAAAGAGTGGATGATAAAAGGTGAAATTGTAATTAGCACAAAGAGTGTTGTCAAATCTGATAAACCTTTATATTTGCTTTCCTTAATTAGTAAAAACACTGCATTTACTGTAAGATTTTTGAACCGTTTCTCATTAAGGTTGTCACTGTCGTATTTTAGTCATCCCTCTCCTGGAGGTCATCACGAAGAGTCAGTGTCAGCCGAGGGACATGCTGGTGGACATCTTCCAGGAGTATCCAGAGGACACAGAGCACATGTACATCCCCTCATGTGTGGTCCTCAAACGTTGTGGAGGCTGCTGCACCGACGAAGCCTTCGAGTGTGTACCAACGGAAACGCGCAATGTCACGTTGCAAGTAAGTCCAAGGATGACGAAACCGTACTGACCAGTTCATTAAGTTCATCTTCGTCGTCTCAACGCAATGTTAAAGAGAAGTGTTGTTACATCGGGCGTTGTTGTAATAATACATTCCAGCTCTGGGCTGCCCGTGTACCACCAACCGTAGAGAAAATAAACAGCGACGGTACTCAGACTGGAGAGTCTATTCCGAATGAAGTTTAATATATTTGGTGCAGTTTGGTTTTAGATTCAGATGAATAGATCCTTGCAAGAGTAAGACCCCTATAGTTACAATATGAAAAATAGTTGCATTAAAATGAAAACAACCAGACCGACAGTATTTAGACCTATGATCAAATGTTCCTGACAATGTTAAAAAAAAAAGTCAAGGAAATTCACAATCAATTCATTGCGACAGCACATTTCCTTCGGTCATCTATCAATTGCATCATAAATCTTTCAATTAGGTCAAATTTTAATATTATTCATAGCTTTTTAATTAAAATGAAATAACACCATGACTCTACATAGCTTCATTTAAGGTGAAATTTACATTTCTTTGTCCTTAAACCTGATTTTTCTCTAGATGATCCCATTCTACTTCATAACCTCAGTGGTATGCCTTCTATTATTGTTTTGATTGAGAGACCCCTAGTGGCAGAAATTACTTACTGCATTTAAGTAACATTGAAATCCACTTCTCAACTGTTATCAATATTATTAAACACCCTTATTTCATTATTCGTGCATCAATTTGAGTGAACACAGTTTAATTTAACTTTTTTTTTTTTTTAACTTTCAATTATGGATGTTTTCATTCAGTTCATGTAAAATTTACAAGTGCATGCAAGCACATACAGTTGGATATTTTTGTCATTCTTGAGACTTATATTATGGAAAGGAATTACAATACCAAAATTGGGTTTCATGCTCATTGCATGTCTGGATTTTTTTTAGAGGCACGCAGCTTTTCTGTCCAGACACAGAGCAGAGAAAGTGAAGCGGTGAAGCATGGCATCTCAGATATGTTGTTTACCCCATCACACTGTGTTTACAGCCATGTTAGAGCGGTCAGAGCCTCTCCAGGCCTCTGATGATGCCTGCTGTTTGGCATGGATGTCAGCTTGAAAAGTACAGGAATGTACAGTTACACAGACAGTTGATGTGTTTGAGTCGTGAGCGGTCAGGGCCGCGGTGTTTAGACTGTGGTCGCAAGGGTTACGATAGAATGAGACAGTTGAGGTGAGGAAGCGTGTGACCTCGACGCTGAAAAATCATGCAGATTTTGTTTTATTCTAAACTTTGTCTTGTTATGTCCTCTGTTTCTCTTCAAGGTAATGCGGGTCAGACCAAAGGTATCGCAACATACTATTGACTTAAGGTTCACAGAGCATCAACAATGTGAATGCAGGTAAGAGATGCAACACTTCTGTCACACACAATGTCAGTGCTGAGATGAATCTAAAAACCTGATTCATCTTTCTATTTTCATTCTTTTTATATTTCAGATCAAAGCCAGGTGTTTCAGCAAAGAAAGAATAGTAAGTACGTGTTTTGTGTAGATCTATGTCATGCCATGTGTTTGAAATGAGTCTAAAGGGGATGGTTTCGGGGTCAGTTTTTTTTCCAACAGCTTTTGTTGGCAACATGTTGCCCTTGATCTGAGTGAACGGTAGCTGGGTGGACTCTGTGCAGCCAACAGGTCTCAGAGTATCAGTGGAGTCACATTCTGTTCCTTCCATTAGTAACAGCATTACTGAGATCATGGATTACACATTGATAAGATGTGACCTCAAAACTTCGGAGAGAGCTTTAAGCGTTTTACCCTGAGTGACACAATCAATGTCAAATGTATTTCTTAAACTTTTGTCCAAGACATCCAGCGCTTAGAAAAGTTATGACTATGATCGACTACAGTTGTGTCTCTTATTATTGTTTGTCAAATTAGTTTTGCTCAAATTTCTGTGTGGAAAAGAAGCTGGTCTTGTATTTGTTGTGACTGTTTTAGTCCCTGTTGTAACTTTCTAACAGCAAAGATACAAGTTTGATAACACTTTTCTGTGCAATCATCAAAAAGTAAAAGTAACTGATAGTCTTGGAGGTGTTTGATTTGGATGGACTGGATATCAACAGTTCCTACAGGTTTACCCTAATTTTCAAGGTACATACATGTAGATATCCATACAAAGCATACAAGGACATTATCCTGATCTGACTTATGCTGAGCTGGAAGTGCAAGATTATGGCCAAATAAAATGACTTAAAACTGGATTTTTGGAGCTAAATGGTCACGTAGATAGAGTAGCTTTTTCCAGAAAGTGTTTGGTGATGCCATGATTTTAGAAGTCAGCCCAGACATGTTTCCCGAAGGCAGTGTAGGCAAAGTACAGGGCTCTGGGATCCTATCTGGGCTCTCACATGTTGAGCGAGCTCTTTTTATGGCAGCGGGTTTACTGCTTTATGGTGCGGCTGTAACAGCTTAAGTGATCGAGGTGTAGCCGGCCGGCTTCAGACCACCCGGTGCTGTCTGCACTCTGGTTCCAGCAGTTGCACAAACCTAACCCTCAGCCCTCAGCTACTTCCCAGTCTAATCATAGCAACAGGTGTCATGCAGTTAACCTATTTTTATTTTTAGTGGTGTAAATAGAGGATGAGCTCGGAGACGTGCTGAGGTGCCGTTGTCAGTTGCAGAACTCACTTTGCAGAGTTGACGCAGCGCTGTGTGTGCGTTTGACATATGTATACATGTGTTTTGTGTGTGTGTGTGTGTGCGGGCAACGAAGCGTTAGGTCAGATGGTTTAATTGGATAAGCGCAGTGCTTGTGTGCCCCAACTGTGCTTTAGCGGTTTAAAACCTGATTGATTGGTGGAGGAGAGATGAGATCATGTTAGCAAGGTCAAATCTGTCTGTCATGTGGCTGAACTAGGCTGAGCTTCTTCCAGCCTCGTTGGACGTCCGCCTGTCGCTGTGCACGTAGGCAGCTACTATAGTGTGCAGGGTGGAGTAGAGGCTCTATAAAGAGGATGAGTTCATTCATTCTATCAGTTACAGGAACCTACGTGCATACATCCTATTACCTGCAGCCCAGTTCTAGTCCAAAAGGAGATTCTATTCGGTCACCCAATCAACCCCATAAACTGTTGCTATTATGTCTGCAGTGATGAGGTATAGAAGTGCAACATTTCTATTTAGATGCCAGTGTTATGGGACTGTTGACATTTTTAAGGAATAGAATGAGGCTCTCAGAAGTTTAGTTTAGTTTATGTGCTGGTAGAATAAACAAATTGATAAAAGGAACAGGGAAATACACTAGAAAACCAATATCTTTTCCTACTCGTAACAAAAAGCACTTTTATTGCCTGCCTACATGAGTCAGGATGCGTACTCCGGTCTGGTGGAGCAAAGTCCCGGATTTCATACAGTATATCTGCCATCTACGTCAACGACCTCCTGCCTGTTAAATGAAGTAGTAGAACTGTCAATGACAAAGTACATCAGAGTTATACACACACCCATGTTGTATAGAAATACACAGTGACAGTTCCCTCCATGTCATCATAGATCAGTTAATATCTCATTTGTTCCTAATCTACAACTACAAAGTGAGAGATTTTTTTTTTTCACGAATAATCTGTTATTACTGCCACTTTATCTTATATTATATTTGCTACTGTTAATATTAACCCGTAAAGACCCAGTGTGACTTTTGTGGTAGATCCCAAATTAATTTTTCTCTCCATTTAACCATTCTGAAGTGATTTATCATCATTTATTTTATAAATGGTATTTTGTATTTTATGAATTTTCAGTGAAAATCAAGTATTGTCTTATATTTAATTCACTGATCATGTATACATCCATAAAAGCTCAGATTAAAGTTAGGGTTATTATTATCCAAAACAGAGCAAAATGCAAATCTATCACTAACTGAACATAAAATAAGTGTCTCCATCCACTGTCATTGATCCAACTCCATGAGTTTTACTGGTGAATCAATGTTGTAGAAGATGACGGTGTTTCCATGGTAACTACAGAGCTTCTGAACATCCAAATGGGTCATATCTGATGACCATGGAAAGATGACAAACTGTATTTTACACCAATTATTGACATGTATTGGTAGAATTAGTGGATCAACAGGTATTAAACAGTTTAGATCAGTTGATGGTTTTAGTGGATGTTTGGGTCTTTATGGGTTAATGTGTAATAGTTGTAGAATATGATCATACACAATAAGGTATTAATAGGTTTATGATGACTAATAATGGCCCAATAAGCTACTAATGGATGCTAATAAACATCTACTTAATAAAGAATGTTGACCATCATGTATAAACCTCTGTATCCAGGTTTATGTTTTGTATTTCTGAGGCACCATTTAACCCATTTCTGTAGCAGCAAACTATAGTCGCTATTTGTCATGCTATCTTGTAACGGAGCGGTTATCTTTGAGGCTGTCTGCTGGTGTGTGGTGTACTGCACTGATAAGTGTTTGGTACTTCTACTGCCTTTTAGGAGCTTTTTTTTTTTATCTGTTGCCATGTTTCATGATGAAACCTGCTGCAGCTGCATGGACCAGCTCTGACGGCCTCTGAATAAGTTCTGCCTTGAGCTACTTTACTCCTGTCCTGTGTTCATAGAGGAGGTGATACTGAATTGATCCGGATGTCGTATGAGACTAAGCATATGAGCCCCCCTCCCCTTCCTACCCCCTGATCCCCCCACCCCCGTTATCAGCCCTGACTATGTATCTGATGCAGTCATTGTTGTGTCTCTGCTCTGACCTTCTATCTCATAAGCTGAGCGTTGTAACTGATACTGCTCTAACTATAGTGTCTACCTCAACTCTAAACTATTACATGTCCAGATGAAGTATAGCCGTGAAATGTTGGAAGTGATTAGTTTTATTGTTTTATTTAGTTACTTTATTAAGGTTTTTTGACATTATGTGGAAAGTCAGCAATTAGGCAAACAAAGGAATTGTGCTTCGTGTTGCATCATCATTTTTATTTCAGTTTCAACTCTTAGTTTTAGCTTTAGCCTTAAGACATTGGACAATTTTTGTGGCAACTTCCAAACCCATTTTTTTCCTCTAAATTTAACCTTTTCTGAGTGATTTATTACCATTTATTATGGCATCATCCTCAGGAATTTTTCAATGAAAATCAGTTTTTTTATACTTAATACACTGGCCATGGAGATTTTCATAGAAATAAATTCAACGGTTATTTCATCAAATCAGAAA
This sequence comes from Sphaeramia orbicularis, assembly GCF_902148855.1. Lineage (NCBI taxonomy): Eukaryota > Metazoa > Chordata > Actinopteri > Kurtiformes > Apogonidae > Sphaeramia > Sphaeramia orbicularis. The sequence continues at coordinate 18,041,096 of NC_043972.1, forward strand.
AAGTTGAAGAAAAAGTGACTTTTTTAGCCAAATATATCATTAAGTGAGCACATCAGCTGAAACATTTTAGATCTATAGATGTTTTTGGTTGCAGCTGCATGTTTGGGTCTTTCAGGGTTAAGCACAATAACCCTGATTCATGCACATTTTTCATCTTTGTGTACATCTTTATGGAGCATCAGTGGTTTTAGGGTTTAGAGAACATGTTCAGTTCATGGTTGTTTCATTTTTCTCTGAGTTGAACCTCTGAACAGCCGCCTCATGACTACATTTTAGGGTCAGCATTGGTGTTGGATTTGTGTTTGAGCGTTGCGTTGTTCCTGTCTGGCTTAGGTGGACTGGGTGTTAAAAGCAGTCATGACATCATGGCGATCAATCAGAAGAGGTGTGTTTGGTCTTGTGGTGCAGACCAGAAAGAGTTGTACTTAACCCGGGGCCAAAGGCCATGAGAATGACAGTGTTGGTGGATTAGTCTAAAACCTGAAAGTCAAATCTGAGTCTTAAACCTTGTGTTCTTGTAAACAAATGCATATCTTGCCTTTATGCAAGGAGATCTCAGTTAGTGTGACAGTGAGGGTCGGGCTGGGTGGGTGGATGGATGGGGGAGGGAGGGGTAAAAGAAGATGGAGGGGGGTACAGGGATGTTGCATGAGTGTCTGTGTCTGCCCTTTCTGCAGAATTCGCTCTATAGCTTAGATCTCTCTCTCTGTCTCTCCCTTTTTGCTTCCCTTGCAGCCACTGTGCGCCTTGCTCAGAGAGAAGAAAGCGCTTGTTTGTGCAGGACCCTCTCACCTGTAAATGTTCCTGCAAATTCACACAATTAGACTGCAAGTCCAGGCAACTTGAGTTAAACGAAAGAACTTGCAGGTTTGTTTACCATAAGTATCCCGATAAAACAACTTGAACCCCCCCCCCTCCTTTTTTGTTTTCTCTCCTTCCTGCCTCCTCATCTCTCCGCCCATCTTTGTGCTTTCCCGCATAGATGGATTTCCTGCAGAGAAAATGCATGCTTCTCCCGTGCTTCTTGATGTTGTGTTGGTGTTTTGTACATGGGAATGTGGCGGCTCTGTGCTTCTCTGTGCTTGCTTTGTCTCTTGTCAGATGCTGCCGTCACTTGGTCCTGTCAACATCAGATTTCAGTGTTGATAATGTCTTGTGATTACCGCAGAAATGTTGCTTTCATCCAGTCTGAATGTTTAAGATGTCAGATATATCTATGGTTGTGTGATTTTGTGTGTATCACTGTACGAAACTCCTACACTTGCACATTCCATTTAGTAGCTTGTTCTGGATGAAGCAACTACCTTGTTTCAATCAAAAAAAAAATCTGACAAAGAGCAAATTATCTTCATATCATTACGAACTGCTTTCAGGTGAAAGTCTTTCATTTCCAAAATTGCTTTTAAGAACATTATTTTGTTATATTTATCTACAGGTGCAATGCATTTGGGTAATATATGGGTAATTTTGTAATCATTTTATGCTTTTACAGGGGAATGTGAGGCATCTTTGAGCTTAGATTCCTGCAGGAGGTCTAAAAATATATTTAAAAAAAAATGTATACAACTCACTTGCTGCCAAAGTAGAGAATTAAGACATTTGTTGACAAGGAAAATCTGTTGAAAGGAACACATTGTAGTGTTTACAGTGACATTTTCACCTTGAATGTAGTAACATTTAAGAAAACATCATAACAAGAGATCCAGTTATCTTCACAAGCCCATGACCTTTAGAGAATTAGCTCCGTATTTTTTCTTTTTGTCACTCTCACCAAGCCACAATGACCTGATACTACTCAGAACAAATGAAGTGTGAGGATCATGAGATTCAAAGGAACTCCCTAAAATGACCCTTAAGGTTTGTTGAGACCACAAAACCCAACTTATTTAGGAATGTGAGGCACAAGGGAAGTATTTTATAGTGCGTGAGAGTCATTCGTTGTAGAAACTATTTATTGAAGGAATTGGTTTGAAACAACACATAGAAAATTAGCCTAATATGGGGGATATTAATCAGTTTTATGAAACTAAGTCAGATTAATACTAATAAAAATTATAGTTAATAGCCATGAAGCAGAAGGCAGTATATTGCTATTCATCTCCTCACTTTAAATGGTTGCCACGGTTATTAATCTTAAATATAGCTTACATATAAGTGAATTCAGAGTGTCCACGCTGCTTGCTTGTAAATCAGAGTTGCACTCATCGTATGCAGTACATAACCAAACAGAAAGGTGCTGCCTCCAGTTAACAAGGCTGCGTTTCATGACCTCCCCTGACCCAACCACTTTCACGACCCCTGACCCCTTAGGGCCCCCCACACAGCTCTGGATTTAGTGAGCAGCACACTTCAGGGTGGAGTGACCAGCGACGTGATTCCAATTGGCTGCTGTGTGTTCAGGAGAGAGGGTGGAGGAAGCTGAGGCTGGGTGGGCTGACCCAATCCCAGTTCCTGCTATAACCCTGCCCCCCAGACCACAAAGTCAGCACAGCCTCAGACAATACAAGGCCATGAGTACAATGATCTGCAGCCGATCTAATGATTAGTCACATCAGCGGCTTTTGAGACTAAAACCATATTCAAATGTGAAAATTCTACTCAAAGAAGCATCCATTGGTGGAAAAGCGCTCTGATCACCCAACCTCCAAACTCTAAACCCTCACTGTCTACGTCTACTTCCTGTTCTGCCCCTGTCTCTGAATATATACTCTTTTTTTTTTGCATGTAGGAGTTATTCATGACATCATGCTTTTTAGGCAAGGCTATAGAAACCTGATTTCCTGCTCTCCTGTTAACCAATCGGCCTCTCTTCTTCCACAGATGTGACAGACCGAGGAGATGAGACCAGGAGTGGCGGACAACACTGTTATGAAGGAATTCTTTTCTTGGCACAGCACTTTGAAACCTGAGGATGCATTCCCTGCAAGGACACGAAACGACAAGCAAGACAGGACGTTGTGGACGCATTTCTTGCCACTGTTTGTTTTCCGCCTAAAGATATTAATATATATGTACATATACTCTTAAGTACATCGACAATGTGTATTGCTGCTATGTAAAAGGACACTTTTTATTATTTATAGCAAAACGAATGCGCCACTGGCGTGTGAATGGGAATTGTCTCAGTAGTGGTCTGGTCATGGGTAGAACTGGGAAAAGAAACCTTTTTATTTTATGTAACACTTCACTGGATGCTGGTCTGCTGTGGATATGAAAACTAAAATATTTTTTAGTAAGAGAAACTTGTGACCACAACTTCACCGAGTGTGCAGCAGAAGCCGAACTCAAGTCCGCACTCCGACGATAAAGACTGAGACAGGAAGGACGAGGAGGCGGGGGTGAAGAAACGCCTGTTGTACTTGAACTGAACGGCAGGTCCAAGAACTGTTTTCCTCTGTGACATGATGTGAAGTTTTGTCTCCACTGTACTGACATACACCAGTTGGTGTGAGAAGCGACACAGTCTGCCGGGATTCCCTGAAGTGACTGTTGTGGTGATGATGCATAATGTGAAGATGACTTTCTTCACCCTGGGAGGGGTTACATGACGATGGTGAGAACCTGATGAAAGGACTACTGGTTAAGTTCGGAAAGTAAAAAAAAATTTGGTCAATGTGGAACTGGAGTTAGGATTTTTTTTTTTTTTTTCTGGATTGAGCATAACAAACTAGGGCTGAGTGATATGGTGATAATGTATGTTGATAATTTTCACGATATTGAAAGTAGAAGATACCAAAATTATTCTTTACTGTGAGAACATGACCAACTCTTGCCAAATATCTGAACATTTCTCAATGAACATGTCAGTCAGCCAATGTGCCTGTAAACATGCTGGCGTTCTACGTCTTCAGAAGCTATATCCAGATTCTAAACGTTGAAATTGCTTTAATTGAAAACGACACTGCAAAAATGATCATTATCATTGTATCATTCAGCCCTGTGAAAAACCACTGCCTGTTAACAGTCCTGCATCCTTTATGTAACCTTTTCCAGGTGGGAAAAACAGATCTGTCTTTGTTTTTGTGCACAGAGATTATTTGCATTTTGATGTATTGTGTTCATTTCACAAAATGTCTTCAGACCAGGCTGTCTAAAGGGATATTACTGTAGGTATATATGGAGACAAGAGACAAGCTGATCACATATCAGATCAGCACACCACTGTAGAAATCCACAACCTTCCAGTTTTCCTTATTTAATAACTTTGAGTGTGTTCCAAAGAAATAGTCATGCATTCACAACAGAGCAGTTCAGCATACAAGTAAAAAACGATCTGTATATACTTACTAGATATCCCGCTGTCTAGTACACTACATCTAATTTATAGAATATGTTCAGTATTGTGTTATGATATTTATATACAGTGTTAAGGTAATTTTGTTTGTCCTCCTCAACTGTTTTCAATCTGTCCGGTCAGGAGATTGAACGGCGAACACGACTGTAGATGCCTTTTTTCTGTGGAGGGAAAAAAGGACTGAAAGCAAATGTTTTGACATTCCTGATTTAAACTAAAGCTGCGTTTCTCAGCAGCCGGAGGGGGATCATGGTGGGCCTGTTGACCGATAGAAACCCCAGTCGAACACATGTGTGTGAAATGATGCGCCAACACAGGTGTTTTTCATCTTGGACAGGGGCGATGGACATGTGGTTTTGCACTTGAGGGCCCGAAGACACGTCATAAGGAGGACTAAAGGAGTCTCGTTGCTGCTGCTCAGCTCGGACCTAATTTAGTGAAGACTGTCCAATTAGACTGAGGCGTTGAGTCTGAGGGTGGTAAAGCGTTTTTGTTTTTTTTTTGTTTTTTTCTGACTGCAACCCAGGCGCTAGCGCAACTAAATCACCTTTATCACTCCAAAGTGTGACATTGTTATAGCTGAAATAAACGCAGATTGTTCCTGTAGTATTTAACTGTTACCAAATGAGGAGATTACTTATGTACAATGTTGAGTATCTACAATAATGATGAAAAATCCTTGAAAAAAAAAAACAAAAAACATGTAAGTGAGTAACAAAGAAACAAAACAATTAACATCACAGTAACCTTTGCAAAAATTATGTAAGTTGCTGTAATGTGCCACGGAACTCAAACACAACTCCATAATCTACCTTTAGCCTCAATAAATGATCTCCTGTAAAAATCCAATTGCTTTGATGCTGTTGAGGGAACAAATAATTAATGCACAAGTTACTAACATCTTCATTTAATTTACCTAGAACTGATTGACGAATGAGAAAATGAGCTGTTCTGAGTAAAATCAGAGTAGGACTAAAGGCAGGACAAATGTGAAGAATAAACGGCTTTAAGCTTTTTTTTTTTTAATGTAACATTTACTTGGAGTCGTAACAGACGCCCATGACATCCGAAGCGTATCTCCTAAAGCTGCTATAGAACCTGTTTGACTCCTACCTGTTCCGTTCGTCGACGCCGACCACGCCGCTGCTGTTCATCGCGTATCTGAAACGACCACACGTGCTGCAGACAAACCTGAACGCTACCACCCTTAAGCTCGAGGCCTGACGCTGTTTTCACTGTGACCGACCGCTGGCTCAGTGCCCACGCCTCTCCAGTCCTCTGATGATGAGTACATTCTATTTGTATTTAAAATGACAGACTTTGTTGAGTTTGTACAGCCACACATTTTTGTTAGCATATTTTCACATTAATATATTTATTGGTACTGTAAAATGATATGTTTTACAATATTAATACTCTTTTGTTGTTGTTTTTAGTGTATTAAAGCATATTTATTTTGAAAATACCCACTTGTTTCTTCATTTTCTTCTTTTATTTTTTATCATCATTTTTATTATTATTGTTAAAGAATCAAACTAAAGTAGTACAAATGCATCTCTGTAAGAATAAAAATGCCACAAACAGTTGACAGAACATTACCAGGGTCAGTTAAAGTTTTGCTTCACTCCCAGACAGAGCTACATTGGTTAAAATATTTGCAAGCAGAAACATATGCTTAATGATTGTTTTTTCTAAAGTAAAACAAGCAAAATAAAACCTTAGAGTAAAGGTTGGAAAGTTGACATGTCAGTGGCTCTCAGCTGAACATCAATATCAGCTCAAAGTGGACGAGGTTTGAGGTCTACAAGAGGTACCAGGACCGAGCAGGACTCACTAGACCAGGGGTGTCAAACTCATTTTAGTTGAGGGGCCACATAGAGTCCAATTTTATGTCAGTAAAATAATAGTACAATAACCTATGAGTAATGGCTTGACTGTTAACCCTTTCATGCATTAATTATGAGAACCTTAGTTAAGATTTTTTTCTTCAGTGTTTTTATTCCTCCATAGGCATGAAAAAAAAATGTTATCAAGTTTTATTTTTTTTCCATGGAGTTACAAAAATGTCCATGTATTTAATTTTTGAAGTAAAGAAATGTGTTTAACCCTTTCATGCACGAATTATGAGAACCTTAGTCAAGATTTTTTTCTTCAGTGTGTAGCCAGAATGAAAGACACAATGCGATCGAGTTTTTTTTTTCCCTATGGAGTTACAAAAATATCCATGCATTTAATTTTTGAAGTAAAGAAACATGTTTAAAACCCAATATCAGAGAGTGATATGAAAACAATGAAATAAAAACATTTTTAATGCTGCTAATCTGATGTCTTCTCACATTTTAACATATTCTAATGCTAGTAATTACTCACTTCATGGAGATAATATGCAAAAAAAACCCTTCTTGTCTAACAAATAACAACTGATTTACACTCAAACATGTTAGTGCAGATCAGGTTTATCAAGAACAGCAAAGTTACAGTAATGATCTGAATTACAACGTATGTGATGGTGCATAAGCGTCCACTGTGTTGGCTGATATGGAACTAAAACAACAAAACCCATTAATATACAAGAGAACAGCTGGAGAAGAACTGTCCACTGGAGTGGACAGTGCATGAAAGGGTTAAAACCCAATATCAGAAATTGACATTAAAACGATGAAATAAAAATCTGATGTTTTCTCACATTTTAACATATTCTAATGCTAGTAATTACTTTTTTCATGGAGATAATATGCAAAAAAAAAAAAACTTTTTTCTAACAAATAACAATTGATTTACACTGAAACACATTCCTGCAGATCAGGTTTATCAAGAACAGCAAAGTTACAGTAATGGTATGAATTACAGTGTATGGGATGATGCATAAGCGTCCACTGTGTTGGCTGATAGGAAACTAAAACAACAAAACCCATGAATATACAAGAAAACAGCTTTGAATAAACTGTCCACTGTAGTGACCAAAATGCATGCAAGGGTTCATATCTTCAGTGTCATTTGTGCACTTCGTAATTTCATCCAAAAGGCCGGATTGGATCAGTTCTGTGTCGAATGAAATTTTCCAGAAGGTGAACTGAAATAAGTTGTCCACAAATGACCTGGAAATTTGTAGGTGTAGTACAGGTTCATTGCTGGCTGGTATAGATATTGGTGATGGCTTACGGTGTAGAGATCCTCAGTGTTCGGATCTATCCCATAGGGCTGATATCGATCGTTTTTCTGTTGATGTTGTGAATGTATTGTTATCGTGTACTCGTGACCTTTGTGGGGTCAGGAGGAATTCTTGTCATAATGTCCCCGGGTGGAAAGACGAAGTTCAGTCATTTCATGACGAGGCACGAGATGCATATTTAATATGGAAAGATGTAGGTAAGCCGAGAAATGACTTGATGCAATCTTCTCGCTCAAGGTTCAAATATGCATTTCGTCGGTGTAAAAATAATAGAGAATCTACTGTGGCTGATAAACTGGCAAATAATTTATTAATGAAGAATGATTGTGAATTCTGGAAACATCAAACATGTGGCCTGGGGGCCAAATCCGGCCCGCCAAAGGGTCCAGTCTGGCCCTTAGAATGAATTTGAGAAATGCAAAAATTATAATGAAGATATTAACAATCCAGGACGTGAAAATCATTTTAGGTCAGTTCAATCTGAAGTAGGTCAGACCAGTAAAATACAATCATAACAACCTATAAATAATGAAAAATGTAATTTTTTGTCTTTTTTTTGTGTAAAAAAAGTAAAATTACACAAAAATGTTTACATTTACAGACTATCCTTTTACAAAAAATGTGAATAACCTGAACAAATGTGAACAATATGAAATTTCTTAAGAGACATATGTAGAATTTTACCAATATTCTGCCTGTTATTAAATATTTTGTGTATTTGTAAGTCCACTGTGGTCTGCAAGTTGTGATGTACATGTATAAATGATAAACTAAGGTGTAATATTGTTAAAATTGCACTTAATTTTTAAAATAATTTTCAGGATGTTCATATTTGTTCATGCTATGTTCGAGTACAGTTCGTAGATGTAAACATTTTCATTACGGAATTTTACTTTTTTCACTCAAAAACAGAGAAAACTTTGGTGTTGACATTATTTAAAAGTTCTTAACCTATTATGTATATCATTTTAATGGTCCAGCCCACTTTAGATCATATTAGGCTGAATGTGGCCCATGAACTAAAATGAGTTTGACACCCCTGTGTTAGAAATAAGATGAACAGTAGAGTTAATCTACATAGCCAGGTTGGCTCTTCTGTTGGAGATGAAATCCCTGATATGTGGAGGAAACATTATCAGTCCATATTTAACCGTGTCAGTGGTAGTGATTGTTCTTTTTTTGTGAGTGATCTGTCCTGTGATATCTTTGACCAGGGCATGATAGTCTCAGCTAATGACCCACTAAAAGGACTTCCACCTGGGAAGGCTGCGGGGTGTGATCAGCTCACCGCTGAGCATCTCAAGTTCGCCAGTGTTAATCTATCAGTTGTCTTGGCCATTCTTTTCTTGGCCGTTTTTGTGCATGGATTTATCCCGAATTCTCTGACAAAAACTGTCTGGGTTCAGCTGGAGAACCCCCTGGAGGAGCTGAAGGATGCTGATGGAGACGGAGAAGTCTGGGCATAGCAACAACCCCCGTACATTTCTGCAACCCTGAAGTGGACAAATACATATTTTATATCTACAGTATATATGTACCGTCACAGAAATAATTATTAGACCATCAAAAGTCATCAGAAACAATGGTTATGCAATCAAGTGCTAACTCCTGTGTGTATCATGTGACTAAAACAGACAGAGAAGAAAACATGGAATGCCTAAAAGCACTGGTTTTGTCAGTACAATGCCATAGCTACTGATATAAGAACTGAAGTGATTTTGGTTATTATCAAGAAAACATGGAAAATGGCTAAATATCAGTTCTGAAATTAAACTCTTATGAGCTATTTTTTTTGGTTATCATTATATTTGTCCAGACAAATGTACCTTTAGTTATACCAGGCATTAAAAGGAACAAGAAATTGAAGAAAACCAGGGTGGTCTAATGTTTTTTTCCGCGAAAAAAAAAGTTGCACATGCAATATTTCACTGCACCACCTTTGGTTTTGATTACAGGAGACATTCACTAGATTTAAATAAGTATGATATGTACTGCAGTGGTTAGTAATGTTTTGGCTGTAACAGGTTATTTAACTCCAAATGATTTGGTAAATAGCCTCTCATGTCTCTAATGTCAAACAGATTGGCCAATGCGAGGACTGATCAGGATCATCAGGCTTTTGACAGAATGGTTCAGGGAGAATGAGGCTCATTTTCACACATGGATTAAACTCCATAAAGTCCAGACTCTAATTTGGGATGTGATGAAGGCTTGATGCAGCGGTCCAATTCTCCATCATCAGTAATCAAAAATAATGCAACTATAGATGGGAAAATATTATGCACCTTATTGTGACACTACGTAAGCCAAGGGTGTCAAACTCATTTTGGTTCAGGGGCCACATTTAGCCCATTTTGATCTGAAGTGGGCCGAACCAGTGAAATAATAACAGAATAACCGATAAATAATGACAACTGCAAATTTTTGAGTGCAAAAAATAACATTAAATGATGAAATTATTTCTATCCAAAACAAAAAAGATGTGAATAACTGGTAAAAAAAAAAAAACTAATTTCTGAGGAAAAATAAGTACAATTTTATCAATACTCTGCCTCAACTTATGATTTCTATATGTGCATTACAGATCGAATCTACAAAGACACAAAATAGGCAGAATATTGTTGAAATTGCACTTATTTTTCTTTAGACATTTCAGGTTGGTCATATTTGTTCAGGTTACTCACATTTTATTATTAAAGAATTTCAGAATTTAATGTTCTTTGCAGTAAATCAAAGAGAAACAAATTCGTATTGCCATTATTTAGAGGCATAATATCATATTATTTTTTTCACATTAAACCAAGAAGAATATTTGGAGTCATTATTTCTAGGTTATTATGCTGTTATTTTTGCGTTTGATGCCCTTGACTGTTAATATCTTCAGAGTTATTTTTGCATTTTGCACTTTGCAAATTCATTCCACGAGCCAGATTGGAACCTTTGGTGGGCCGGTTTTGGCCCCCGGGCCACATGTTTGACACCTGTAACATAAGCATTATGTGGCAAAAACAACATCAATGTCTCCTGTAATTAAAACCAAAGGTGGTGCAGTGAAATATGTGCAAATTTTTTTTTTTTTGGCCAGGCAGTGTAGTTTATAGTATATTTGTTGGGTTAATAACCCTGGTTAACAATGGGTGTAGTTCTGGTTATGAGAACATGCTGGTTTCTGTTGATAACAAGCCTGGGAGAGCATAATGTTCCATCACGTGACAATCTAGAACATTGAATACGTCTTAAAAATGTCTTACATGCAAAATGGATCATATTATAAAGGAAAAGCTGCATACTTCCATGAGCACCATTTAGCATATTGGAATTAACCCTTTCATGCATGAATTATGAGAACCTTAGTCACGATTTTTTTCCTGAGTGTCTTTATTCCTCTTTGGGCATGAAAATAACAATGTGATTGAAATTTTTTTTAATGAACCTATTTTTCATGGAGTTACAAAAACCACGTGTTTAATTTTTGAAGCAAAGAAATATGTATTTAAAACTCATTATCAGAAGGTGATTTACTGTGTGAAAACTATAAAATAAACATTTTTAATGCAGCTAATCTGATGTTTTCTCATATTTTAACATACTCGAATACTAGTTGTTACTCACTTCAAGGAGATAATATGCAAAAAAAAAAGAAAAAGAAAACTGTTAATCACAGTCTTATAACAATTAGCAACTGATTTATACTAAAACATGTTACTACAGATCAGATTTATCAAAAACAGTAAAGTTATAGTAATGGTATGAATGTCAGTGTATTATGGGATGGTGCATGAGCGTCCACTGTGTTGGCTGATATGGAACTAAAACAACAAAACCTGTGAATATACAAGAGAACAGTTGTAGAATAGCTGTCCACTGTAGTGACCACTATACATGAAAGGGTTAAAGTAATCTGAGACCAACAAGAGACTTAATCTACTCTTTGCATGTAGAAAATATGGCCATTAATGCCCAATTCTGTCTAATCATAGGTATCTTCAGGCAGGTAGATAGGGTTAACTACATGATTGACAGCTGTAACTACCAATCACTGATCAGATTCTGTTTGACTTTACTATTCTTGCTATATATCTCAACACAGAGGGCATGAAACTAGGCATCACTTTTCCATAACAGCATTAAACAGTGCTATGTCATCTTATACTTGTATTTAATCTTTGGACTTAGAGGAGAGAACTGCACAAAGAAGCAGTGTATCTCCACATTCTACAGATTTTCCCATCGATTTCAGCTCTTAGTTAATAATAATAATAATAAACTTTATTTGTATAGCACCTTTCATACAGAAATTGTAGCCCAAAGTGCTTCACATTGATTGAAAAAAATACAATATTAAAATACATTAAGCAAGAAATAAAGTGAAATTTGAGAGAAATACAATCAAATAAAAATAAAATAAAAACAGCGCACAGAAATACAATAAAATAAAAATAAAAACAGCGCACATTAAAATATTTGATTATGCATAGAATTTTTGAAGTGCAAGAAATAAGATGAAATTTGAAATACAATAAAATAAAAACAGAAATACAATAAAATAAAATAAAAATAAAAACAGCGCACATTAAAATATTTGATTATGCATAGAATTTTTGAAGTGCAAGAAATAAGATGAAATTTGAGAGAAATACAATAAAATAAAAATAAAAACAGCGCACATTAAAATATTTGATTATGCATAGAATTTTTGAAGTGCAAAAAATAAGATGAAATTTGAAATACAATAAAATAAAAACAGAAATACAATAAAATAAAGTAAAAATAAAAACAGCGCACATTCCTGGTTCCTGAATTGTGACCCCATTTTTATCTCCTTTCAAAGGCTAATGAGAATAAAAATGTTTTTAATTTGGTTTTAAATATATTCAGTGAACTGGCTAGTTGCATTAATGTCAGTCTTAGTTGATGTGTATTAGGGAAAATAGTTGTGATCACACGGTAATGACAAAAAAAACAAAACAAAACCACCATGAAACCAGTGGTGATGAATTTTAAGTATACCCTCCAAAAAATATAGCTAGCTTCTACAGGGTGTCCCATAAGTCTCCATACATAGGAGACATAATACATTCCATACATATATGGTTCTAACATGTATTTCTTTATATTTCTTCTTTATAGTTCTTCAGCAGTGGAGGACACGCATTGAAATGTGTTCCCGACAAAATGGCAGTCATATAGAGCATATTATATAAATAAAAAGGGTTTATGTCAAGAAACGTTTATTTTTCCTATGTATGGAGACTTATGGGACACCCTGTAGAACCAGCACATGGTGTAAGTGGAGGTAACTCAGTACATTTAGAGCTCAGCTGAAGACTGTTGAAATTCCCACTTGAGCATAAAGCCATTTGAGTTGCATGGGACATCATAAATACAAGCCACTGTAAATAAAATCACAAAAAAAAATAGCAGCCATCAACAAATACCGACCCAAGTGCAAAAGGATGTCAAGTTCATTTGCTTTCATCATCAGCCATTAAAATGTCTTTAAAATAATGAAACCCACAGAAGCCAAACTGTCACTCAGATAAATCCGCTTTGCTTAGTCTTACAGTTTATTATTTATAAAGCATTGTGACTCAGCTATGTAAACGGAAAATATTCTCCGCAACGGCTTTGATGTCACTGCTGTCGGAAAAAAAAACAGATATACCGATTTCCATCGAAGTTTAGATTCCCACAAAGTGCATTTCAAATAATCAGGTAAATGGGAGATTGTCACTTGTGTTGGCAGCACTGACAGGATGTGGATTCAGTCCAAGCAAGAATACAGGTGACGCAACATTTGCATTCTCAGTTTTCTCAGGTTTGCAGCTTTATCCAGTTTAACCCATAAAGACGCAGTGGTACTTCTGTGGCAGAACCCAAAATGAGTTTTTCTCTCTGTTTAATCTTTCTTAAGTGATTTGTCACCATTTATTACAATATTCTTCTGTATTTTGTGTTTTTTCAGTAAAAATCAGGTATTTTCCTATGTTTAATTTACTGATCATGTAGATATTTCTAAAAGTTCAGATTAAAGTTGAGGGTCATCATCTCAAAAAACAGAGAAAACTGAAGAAAAAGGGACTTTTACAGCAAAGATATTAACCCTTTCATGCACGAATTATGAGAACCTTAATCAAAAAATTTTTCTGAGTGTTTTTATTCCTCTTTAGGCATGAAAAAAACAATGCGATTGAAAATTTTCTTCTGAAAAATACATTTAAAAAAATAAATACAAATATTAAAAAAAAATAAATAAATAAATAATATATATATATATATATATATATATATATATATATATATATATATATATACACACATATATATATATATATATATATATACATAAAAAAAATATAATAATAATGAAAAAAAAATCTTATGAACCTATTTTTCATGAAGTTGCAAAAATGTCCACTCAGCTGGACACCACATGTTTAATTTCTGATGCACAGAAACGTATTTACTGATAAATTGTGAGAAAACTATGGGGAGGGCTTATGATTCTGGGGGTTTATGGTCAGTAGAGATCTACATAATGTTACCCATTCATGTCAGAAAAGATATGTAGTGTCTTAAAACTTTAATAAAGACGTGTAAAAAAAAAAAAAAAAAAAAAAAATCCATAAATATACAGGAGAACAGCTGTAGAACAGCTGTCCACTGTAGTGACCAGTGTGCATGAAAGGGTTAATAACTGAACAAAAAAACAAATGTCTCCATCCACTGTCATTGATCCAACTCCATGGGTTTTACTGGTGAATCAATGTTGTAGAAGATGACGGTGTTTCCACATTCACTACGGAGCCTCTGAATGTCCAAATGGGTCACATTTGATGACCATGAAAAGATGACAAACTGTATTTTACACCAATTATTTCAAAAGATTGATAGGTTTAGTGGTGTGGACATTATTAAACATTTTAGATCAGTAGATACTTTTGGATGCACTAAAACCCATGGAGTTGGATCATTGACTGTGGATGGAGACAGTTGGTTTATGTTCACTTAGTGATAGATTTCACAGAAAAAGTGACTTTTTCTTCAGTTTTCTCTGTTTTGACATAATAACCTTTGAATTTACTCTGAGCTTTTATAAACATCTACATAATCAGTGAATTAAATATAAAAAAAAACTACATGATTTTCGGTGAAAAAAATTCAAAATAAAAGGATAATATTACAGTAAATGGAGAGAAATCGCTTAAGAAAGGTTAAATATAGTTTAAAATTAATTTGGGAACTGACACAAAAGTAGCACTGGGTCTTTATGGGTTAAACATTTTAATCTTACTTTGTTCTGTTTGTTTTAAAGCTGTGGCCATGATGGGCTCTTGCGTTCTTTGAGATCTATTTTATATACTATTTATTACTTTGTGTTTCATTAATTTCATTGACTTTTCTCATCCGTACATAAACAGTGATCTGTGTTGTGTCATAGCTTTAATAGTTTCATTTGGTGAAGTGCTGTTAGATAAACGCTGCTGTTGGCTTAAGGTTTGAAGACTGTTGGACTTTGTTCCTGAGGCTGAATGACAGCTGACTGGAAAATGTGTGAGAGTTCCTGTAACATGAACCCCTGAGTCAGGCGTCATAAAGACAACGTGGGAGAGCTTTGCCACCTCTGAGGTAGCACTTTACCCAAAGATTAGGAATTAATGTCATACACAAGTGCTGAGACACTTCAACAGAGCAGATTGGAGGCATAAATACGGCCTTAGTGAGAGTACTGAGTCCATGTGGAGCTAAATACCCAGAAGAATGCCGCAAATGATTTGATCTGTGATTAAAAAGGAATTTTAAAAATCAGGCCGACTTTGCCCTCATGTTCATGAGCTGAGTGAGTGTGACTGGACTTTAAACTACTCCTTCAATGGGAACAGAGGAGCTAAACCAACTGTGAAGCCTGAGGGTTTTAGTTCATAAAAAAAAAAAAAAAAAAATCAGAACATGAGAAACAGGAGCTAATCGACAGAAATGAGTAGGCCAGTAGTGACCTGTTTTATTGTTAGAGTTAGGGTCAGGGTTAAACACTGATTATATAGATATAGATTCTGTTTTAGTCGCATGGTGGGCATATGTATTGCCGTAGTAATGCTAGTAGCAGCGCACACATGCATCCTCGCAACCAGAAAGACGTCAGCTAAAAGCTCAACAAAAAAACTTGTTGGACAATAGAACACAACTAAAAAACAACAACCACTTAATGAGCAAATATCTAAAACAAGCTAACGCTGTAGGGGGCTGACAGCAAGGGTATATCCCCAAAATCCCCCCAATCCTCTGTTATATAATCAAGTAAATAAATGACACAATGTATAAAAGATGCCAACTTAATTGTTATTCAGAAATCAGATAGTGGATTGGTTTAATATGAAATGTGGCATTGCATAGAAATACCCATAACTGTTCATATGATATTTTCAGATATGAACTCAACTTGAGCTACGTCAGCCTGATAGTGGCAGAATAATGGTCAGAGAACCAATGTTTCCCCACCAAACTCCAACTAGTGTATGAAAATGACACCATATGAACTCTGGAAGGTAGCAGGAAAATGGACATTTGTAAGACGATCATTATGAACCAAATTTTATGTCAGTCGGTCTATTATTGCTTGATTTATGTCCAAAAAACTGATTTTCAACTAAAGCGTCCCCATTTGGATGACTTCTAATAAATACTCAAGCTGAAATCCATAGGGTTCTTCCACTAGCGGTACCCTATACCTGCATTTCCACAACGTGATACCGACTTGACTCGAATCAACTCTGCCTTTTTGTGTTTCCATTACGTAAAAGAACTTGGAATCTAGTACCCGGTACTATTTTTTAGTACTCGCTCGACCGAGGTTCCAAAACAGGTGAAGAGATACTAAAATGTGACATGTAAACAATGCAGACCACTGACTGGTCAGAAAGTTGTCTCTGCGTCATCAATGCGCGACACGCCATTTTTAAAAAAAACAGATTCTGAAGTTTACAGTAAATATACCAGTAGGCTAATCCATGATGACTACCCGCTAAACGATACCATGGTCGGTCGAGGAGGTTCAGACATTTGTGTCCTTGGTGGCTGATGAAAAGATTCGGTGTGAGCTTGAAAGGACCACATGCAACGAACGAGTTTATCAGCAACGAGATTCCAGTTTTACCAAACCATACCAACTTTATTTATAAAGCACTTTAAAAACTTTACAGTTGGCCAAAGTGTTGTACACAAATCATAAAACAAGGGAATTAATAAGTAAAACAGTGATAACAGAAGATGCGAAGCGGGCTAAGAATAACAAAACCAACCATCATAAAACAAAGATAAATTCAAATCTGGCAAAAACGACAGCACACGGCTACCAGAGGACCTTCATGCAATGCCAGGAGAAGCTGAAGAAATTAAAAAGCATTGCTATAACGACCAGGTTCCCTAAAGTCATCAGTATCCTATAATGGAAATGGTCTCTAGGAATAGTACCTGGTACCTGAGTTGAGTCGAGTCGAGCCAGAACAACTTAGTGAAAACGCGGCATATGTTGGTTATCAAGGGATAAGAAATCCAACCAAATCTGCCCTAGTAATCATGTTCACACAAGGGATATCTGGCGGCAGGGTTCGGGGTAAAACCATTATATTCCCAAAACTCTATTTCAGGGATATAATAATTTCACAAAACAAAAGATCAAACAGTCTTATCAGATTCAACAGTTTAAATTCATTAGGATTATATGATGTAGGATTATCTCTCTAAAGCTAAAACTTTCTGTGTGGAGTTTGCATGTTCTCCCCGTGTCTGCGTGGGTTCTCTCCGGGTACTCCGGCTTCCTCCCACCATCCAAAGACATGCACTAATAGGTTAATTGGTTAATCTAAATTGCCCACAGGTGTGAATGTGAGAGTGACTGTTTGTCTCTATATGTTCGGCCCTGAGATGAACTGGCGACTTCTCCAGGGTGTACCCCGCCTTCGCCCCTATGTAGCTGGGATAGGCTCCAAGCGACCCCCGTGACCCTAGGGAGGATAAAGCGGGTTCAGAAAATGAATGAATGAATGAAGATAAAACTGAACAAATCAAACGTGTACCAAAATAAAGGTTGTATAATGAAGCCATGATTACAAAATTTTGTCTTACCTTTGCTGTTTTCTCATCATAACTTGGTTTTATACGAATGAAGTGTCTGGTTTTGGTTTATCCATTGTTTTGTGTAACATTGAAATGACTCCTACTAGAAACAAATGGCTCAGGGCTTAAATAAGTTTAAATTCCCTGTACTACCTAACTAGCAGATGTTCCTTTTCAAATGAAGCTTAATAACATGCACGGAGGAGTTCTTCTGTTTAACCCTAACCCTGGACTAGGTTTAGGTCTACCGCCATACAAGTGGATGTGCTACAGTTGACGTTTCATTGTATTCACGGTATTGTAACTCTCTCTGGACCTCTCTGGACTGGACCTTTTTGACACCTACAAACTTGAAAATGGAAGATGACCCATGTTACTTGTTCGTATAATGTCCTCTGGCCTCTGTGTTCAGCTGTCCTTAATTTGAGGTGCTGTTTGGTTTGCCCTACATATGCAGGTCCACAAGGGAAGTGAAGCTTATAGATAACATGTGTGGACATGTAACGTCATACTTCTTGCCTACAAAAATCTTTTTCCAAGTACAACAGAGCTGATTTTTGGCACTCTCGCACTGCAGATTTACACTTAAGTTGGTCAAATGACGCAACTATGACCCATTTACAATTTGTACAAACATTTAATTTATATCTGGCTGTCTGATATGGATGCAATCTAAATCAAACCAGAGATTTCCAAGGTTAATGTGAGGAACAATGCATCGTTTTGTCTGATTTAACTCATTATTTTAATCATAAAGGAACAATTCTTCTGTATTTAAAGTAATCGATGGTGTTGTTGCTCAGCATCACAATTCCTTGCAATGAAGAAAGTATGGTTTCAGAACTGACTTTTATTGTGTTTTATGTATATTTTTAGTTTGAATGTATGGCCGTGATTTCTATTTTGAGTAACTTCTGCTGCTGTCTTGGCCAGGACACTCTTGAAAAAGAGATTTTTAATCTCAGTGAGCTTTTTTCCTGGATAAATAAAAGTTACAATAATAAATGTGTTGAAAACAGAAAGAAAGCCTTAAAATATCTCAAATTCTACAATTTTAGGATTATAAAGTAAACAAGGATATGCTTTTGTAACTTCAGTACCACTTTTAAAATGTGTTTTGAAGTAAAATATATTAAGACTTAATAGCCTAGTCAGAATTTAAGCAAATAACAGACAATAAATTACATTTGAGGCATGAAAATTTATCAAAATGAGGTGTGACTCTAGAGTTAAGAAATAACTGAAGAAATCCTGTTTCAGTAACGGACCTGTGGCTTCTGAAATGCAAACAAATGCTGCATAGAGCTGATTACACCACACTTAACCCCTACACACACACACACACACACACACACACACACACACACACACACACACACACACACACACACACAGTCTGTATTTTTAATCCTCACTTTTCCTCCGTCAACGGTTTGGCTGTTTCATAATATTTCCTCTCAAGCAGGATATTTGGTTCACACTCGTTCCATTGCTGACAAGCGGAAACACAGCTAAAATCATTTATCTCTATCACTGGTAACTGAACTGGAATGAATAATTTCCTTCACGTCCAAGCTGTCAGATGACTGAGTCACTTTATGAATGAACTGAATAATGGAATGAAGAACACGGAATAAGGAAGCAGCAAAGACTGGAAACTCTTCTCATTGTGCCTTCACAATTGTTTAGGAGTTGAGGAAGTCTAGTATTTAAACCCCTCTTTTACCCCAGAAGGCATTGTATTAATGTTAAATATGTAGTATTTGTGCGTAGGACAAGGGAAATGAAACTGAAGTGGAAGTATTTTAAAGTTTTAATACCACTGATGGCCACTAGGGGGCAGCTCCATAAACCCCTGCCTCCCTGTCAGATTTTGCCCCTTTAATAAGGCTACGTTCGGACAGCAGGTCTCAATCCACAATTCAGAATTTTTTGGTGAATTTTGATTTTTTTTGTGTGCTTGTTCATATTACACATTAAATGCGATTTCTATCAGTTTTGAGTATGAACTGAATGCGACCCTGAAGTGACCCGGATGCGCAAAAGAGGTCCTGATGTAATATGTGACCACGCTAGCACGCACTGCATTTATGGAAGTAAATATATTTTTCTCCTCCTCCTGGGATGCATAATTGTGACATTTGTCGCATTTCAATGACATAAAGGTCCGATAAATGCGACCTGGCTGTTCAGACTGAAGTCGCATTGCAAAATATCGGATACGTATCGGATTTAGGACCACATATGAAAGTGACCTTTATTGAATTTGAAAAAATCAGATTTGTGCTGTTCAAACTGTCTTTAACAGATCGGATACAGGTCACATATGGGGAAAAAAAAAAAAAAAAAATTGGATTTGGGTCTGAACATAGCCTTTGTGATCTCGTGGTCCATCTTTGTATTTTGCATTTATTAGTCAGCTCTCAGGCAGAATTGAGGGTCCACCATTTTAAGCTTTGATTGACTGGTGGGACAACTTGATCGCCTTCCAAGTCAAACTGTCAGAATTTCAGTTTTGTTAAAATAAAACACTTTTTCGCGACGATAAAACACCACTGTTGTTGTGCTTAATAGGTTCCACTAACAACACTATGAAATGACTTAATTTTCTGATGCTTGAGTCATTAGCTTTCATCTGACCTCTCAGGCTCCCGTAGTTCTGCCGTTTAAACTCCAAAAAGTCAAAATGTTAAAAATTACAAACTAGTGGCAGTTCAGAATCCAACAGGTAACATCACAGTTCCTTCACCCACTAGTTATAGATTACATGGACTACATATAACAGCCTGAATGTTGACTTCTGTTTTCTCTTCTGCTCCTTAGAATTGGAAATACAGTTCATACGGTTTGCTTAGGAAATGTGTTTGCCAACTTTTACACCTTTTACAAATGAGAACATTTACCTCATGTGATGCATCAGGTTATTTGGTGTGTCTTCAAAAATGTGTGGTATCCTACTATATAATACACGTTCTGTGTCCCATCGATGCTGCAGCACAGGAGGGCGTTTGTACGGATTTTCCTCAGCCTTCACAGGCCCGATCGCCGCCAAACTCGCCAAATGAATAGAAACATTACGCGACTATCTATTAGGCACAATTTTATGTCCATATTCAAATGTTGTGAGGTATGCTGGGCAATTTTAGCCTCTCTCTACTTTGAATTCTTCATCCCTGCCGCCATACTCCATTGTCGGAAGTGGTTATGCTGCCGCTCATGAAATACTATAAATTGATGGTACTGAAATAAGCAAACTGCCTGAATGCATAATTGTGTCTTGAAAATATTCCTTAACTAGAAGCACTTGGAGAGCACAGACCTCCGCCAAGGCTGATCATTGGCCCCCCCCGTGGGCCCCCCCACCCCCGATCACCACCAAAATTTAATCATTTCTTCCTTATCCCATTTCCAACAAACCCTGAAAATTTCATCCAAATCTGTCCATAACTTTTTGAGTTATGTTGCACACTAACGGACAGACAAACAAACAAACAAACAAACAAACAGACAAACAAACAAACAACAAACCCTGGCAAAAACATAACCTCCTTGGCGGAGGTAATAACCACTCCCAAATAATGTGAACAAATAACATCACAACAATTTTTTACAAAATTGCTGCTGCTCTTGCTGTGTCCATTTACAATAACGTATTGGCACTTTTCACGCACAATGGCACCACGGGTACAATGCCGCAAGTAACACATAATCTATGAAAAAAAAATATCACAGCCATTTTAGACAGAGAATAACACAATGCTCTGCTTTACCGTCTGCCTGTAACACAATGCAGCCTAAATTATTCACTTCAGTCTGTTTTATGGAAATGCACTTTTGAAACATTCACTACAAATTTGCTTCAAATTTGAAGCCAGAACATCATGATTGTGAGTCTAAGTATACTTTTGTCTCCAGAAGATAGAGTTTATTAGATTTTTTTTTTTTTTTTTGCTTTTTCCTCCTTGTATTTTCTATATGTCTTACTTTGTCTTTATTTATTTCGAACATGCAAAAAAATAAAAATAAAATAAATAAATAAATAAAACATTCAAATGGACAGAATCTACAGAACAGGCCAAAAGTTTGGACACACCTTCTCATTCTTTGCATTTTCTTTATTTTCATGACTATTTACATTGTAGATTCTCACTGAAGGCATCAAAACTATGAATGAACACATGTGGAATTATGTACTTAACAAAAAAGTGTGAAATAACTGAAAACATCTCTTATATTCTAGTTTCTTCAAAGTAGCCACCCTTAGCTCTGATGACTGCTTTGCACACTCTTGCCATTCTCTTGATGAGCATCAAGAGGTAGTCACCTGAAATGGTTTCGTAACAGTCTTGAAGAAGTTCCCAGAGATGCTTAGCACTTGTTGGCCCTTTTGCCTTCACTCTGCGGTCCAGCTCACCCCAAACCATCTCGATTGGGTTCAGGTCCGGTGACTGTGGAGGCCAGGTCATCTGGCGCAGCACTCCATCACTCTCCTTCTTGGTCAAATATCCCTCACACAGCCTGGAGGTGTGTTTGGGGTCATTGTCCTGTTGAAACATAAATGATGGTCCAACTAAACGCAAACCGGATGGAATGGCATGTCACTTCAGGATGCTGTGGTAGCCATGCTGATTCAGGTTGCCTTCAATCTTGAATAAATCCCAAACAGCGTCACCAGCAAAGCACCCCCACACCATCACACCTCCCCCTCCATGCTTCACGGTGGGAACCAGGCATGTAGCATCCACCCGTTCACCTTTTCTGCGTCGCACAAAGACACGGCGGTTGGATCCAAAGATCTCAAATTTGGACTCATCAGACCAAAGCACAGATTTCCACTGGTCTAATGTCCATTCCTTGGGTTTCTTGGCCCAAATAAATCTCTTCTGTTTGTTGCCTCTCCTGAGCAGTGGTTTCCTAGCAGCTATTTGACCATGAAGGCCTGATTCACGCAGTCTCCTCTTAACAGTTGTTGTAGAGATGTGTCTGCTGCTAGAGCTCTGTGTGGTATTCATCTGGTCTCTAATCTGAGCTGCTGTTAATTTGCGATTTCTGAGGCTGGTGACTCAGATGAACTTATCTTCAGCATCAGAGGTGACTCTTGGTCTTCCTTTCCTGGGGCGGTCCTCATGTGAGCCAGTTTCGTTGGAGCGCTTGATGGTTTTTGCGACTGCACTTGGGGACACATTCAAAGTTTTTGAAATTTTCTAGACTGACTGACCTTCATTTCTTAAAGTAATGATGGCCACTTGTTTGTCTTTACTTAGCTGATTGGTTCTCGCCATAATATGCATTCTAACAGTTGTCCAATAGGGCTGTCAGCTGTGCATCAACCTGACTTCTGCACAACACAACTGATGGTCCCAACCCCATCAATAAGGCAAGAAATTCCACTAAGTAACCCTGACAAGGCACAGCTATGAAGTGAAAACCATTTCAGGTGACTACCTCTTGATGCTCATCAAGAGAATGCCAAGGGTGTGCAAGGCAGTCATCAGAGCTAAGGGTGGCTACTTTGAAGAAACTAGAATATAAGAGATGTTTTCAGTTATTTCACACTTTTTTGTTAAGTACATAATTCCACATGTGTTCATTCATAGTTTTGATGCCTTCAGTGAGAATCTACAATGTAAATAGTCATGAAAATAAAGAAAATGCGAAGAATGAGAAGGTGTGTCCAAACTTTTGGCCTGTACTGTATCTCCAAGCACATAGAAGTCTGAATTTTGCATAGTTGAAAAGGAGTAGGAAGAAGTATAAACTTATTTAATCCTACCCCTCAGTGCTTTTACACCTTTATCACTAACTTGATACAAGAGTCAAACAATAATATTTTCCTAATTTTAACATCAAACCACAACAAATACATAATGCGGCAACTGAATTACACCCAACAATATGATCATGGCAGTACAGTCAACAGACTCAACAATTCAACCATTTTCTTCAATAATTACAGCATATTTATCAGTACAACATCATCCATAAACAAAAGGCCTCATTGTCATTCTTAAATATTGTACCTCTCAAGAATCTTTTTTTTTTTTTAATATATTTTTTTAAACTGAATTATGTTTGATATTTGTTTTAACTCCACACACAATTTGTCCCACAATTTTACTCCACAGATGGTGATACAGAAACTTTTTAACGTAGTGCGTACTTTGTGAATCTTTAAATTTAACTTTCCCCTTAAATCATAGCCTCCCTCTCTTTCACAAAACATTTCTTGAATATTGCCTGGCAGTAAGTTATTCTTTGCTTTATACATTATTTGAATAGTTTTGAATTCCACAAGGTCAATGAGTTTCAAAGTTTTAGATTGGAAAAATAGTGGATTTGTGTGTTCACGAAAACCAACATTGTGAATGACTTTGGGCCTATATGCTCCTGATGTGCTATTACTGTTCCTTGCTGTTTGTTTCTTTTCTTTAAACACAACACAAGCTAAGAGTTTTGAATCCTTTTCAATCTAAATAATGAATGGGAAACAACTCCTTCTTGTCCTTCATTGCCTTCCACCTTCCTATCATATTTCGAGCAGAAAAGATGAAAATACTTTGTACATTTCCATGACAACTGGAATCTCTGATCAGAACATTTTAACTTTAACCCTTTATCAGGCAAGTGACTATTTTTGGTAATTTCCACATGTACAAGACAGTGACGCAACAGTTACAGTGAGGACACTGAATCAACAATCCCAGGTCCAATGTGGTCTACAGTACAGGGTCTGTAAGGTCCACCTCTGCATGAACAGTGAGTGTACCTGCTTTGTTAGGTACGATAAAATAATGGTACGAATGTAAGGAATGATGTTCAAAGAGATAATGTGGATGTGGACAGGTGTCTGTATCTGCACTTATGTTGGTTTAATGTTCTAAAATACATGTTCCTTTCACATTACATGCACTTTTCTTGTATTTTTATACATACACATGCTAGATTGCTTCTCTTTTTTCTTTTTTTTTGACACTTATGGGTAAAAGACCAAATATGGTAACTTTATTGACCTTGATTTTCTACTTGATACAAACTTTTGAAAAAAAATAAATAAATCATAAAGGTAATAAAATCTTGTTCTTTCCTCCAATAACACACTAAGGTTGAAATTTTGAATTGCAGAGTATTTCTGTGAGTGCCCTATAAAGAGTTAACCACATAATTTATATTTAGCACCAATTACTAATATGCATACGGGTCAAAACACAGTACTCGAAAATCTCTGACGGGACATTTTAGAGACAATTTGACCGATTAGTGTTGCTAAATTCTGTTGGGTTTCTGTAAATTGGCTTAGAGTCTGGTTTTGACCAACTCTATATATAAAGTGTCATGAGATAACTTTTTTGTGATCTGGTGCTATATAAATAAAATTTGATTGATTGAATGATTTGATTGGTTTTCCCCTGTAAGTCGCTTTGGAAAAAAGCGTCTGCCAAATGCATAAACATACAAACATACAACATAAATGACCCACATTTTTACTTTTAAAATTCATTTTTTGCTTTAGTTGGACCATAAGGGATTATCCAAAACAAGGAGATACTTTATACTGAAATGATGTTCATGAATTAATGTTGGAATGGCGATCAATTAAAGTTCGCTCTCTGATGGGAAATTACTGTGTTTTGACGATTCCATGACAAATGCCCACAAGACAAATGCCCAGAACCTTAATGAAAAAAAGAGACAAATGCCCACAATTTGTAGTGTGGTATTATTAATGGGGGAACTATATGAAGCATGCAAATACTAACCCCTAACCCTAACAATGTATATAATTTTGTTGCTTTTGTTGCTAATAAAATATTATGAAATAAAGCTGTGGGCATTTGTCTCTTTTTTCATTAAGGTTGTGGGCAATTGTCTTGTGGGCATATGTCTGCGCACCTGTTTTGACCCATATCCAACCTCAGTATCCTCACATTACTGTACTTCAGCCACTTTCATATCTGTATGTATTCAGTGTATATTTACTTCCATTTCCTGTAGATTTGTACATATGCAAATCTTGTATTTTTTCTGCTATATTACTGTATTTTATGTATATAATTTATTGCTTTTATCGCTTCACATTTCCTTTCCTTTTTTTTTTTTTTTTCAAGAGTGTTTTTGTTTGCAGCTGAGCTATTGGGACCAAGTAATTTCCCTTGTGGATCAATAAAGTTTGTCGAAGTCTAAGCCACAGCACAACCTTTCACACAGAGGCATATATTCAGTTTCTTTTTGGAATCCAAGGGTAAGATATGTTTCTATGTACAAAGAACTAAAAAAAATAAAAAGTGGAGTTTATGTGGAGGCTAAGTATGTCATAATCTACAGCCTTATCTTGAGTTTTAATACACTCACATAAAGTATACACTATGATCATTTTTCAACTGGAGTTATTATACCATATGAAAGGTGTACAGATATACAGCGTAGGCGGACAAACGGAAAGGCTGATAGGTGTAAGCAGGCCTGTCATGTCTGCTTCTTCCCAGTCATATCAGTCTCACTGGGAGTTAATGTCTACCAGCCTGGGTGAATGCTCTTGCAACAGAAGGTGGTATGATGGTGGTGTGTGTGTGTGTGTGTGTGTGTGTGTGTGTGTGTGTACGTGTCTTTATTCATATGAGTGTTTGCGCTCTTACAGGGAGGAGAGAAGGAGGAGTGAAAGAGATTACAGGCAGCATTTTCCACTCCCTCCCCTCTTCTGTGTGGTGTAACCTGCTTCTGATTTCCCTGAGTAATTATTTAAGTAGAAAGTCAACAGTTGGGAAACCTTTCTGCTGCTGCGGTGGCTGCTGTTCAGGATTGCAGAGTTGTAGTGTTTGTATTTGCTGTCTGAAGATAGCTGTTGAATCTTGGTGGATGGAAAAAGTCAGTGAGGGGATTCAGTAGTAGGAAATGTGACCAGTGATGGGAGTAACATGTTACAAAAGTAATGCATCACAGTAACAGATTATTTTTTGCTGAAATACAGTAGTGTAAGGCATTATTATTCAGTTTTCAGTAATAAATAATAATAA
The DNA here is from genome assembly GCF_902148855.1 of Sphaeramia orbicularis. Taxonomy (NCBI): domain Eukaryota; kingdom Metazoa; phylum Chordata; class Actinopteri; order Kurtiformes; family Apogonidae; genus Sphaeramia; species Sphaeramia orbicularis. The sequence goes on from NC_043972.1 coordinate 18,067,689, forward strand.
TAATAATAATAATAATAATAATAATAATGGATTAGATTTATATAGTGCTTTTCTGTGAATGCATACTCAAAGCGCACACAGTGGATCCATTCTTCATTCGCTCTCACATTCTCCCTCTGGTGGTGGTAAACTACATTTGTAGCCACAGTTGCCCTGGGGCAGACTGACGGAAGCGTGGCTGCCAATTTGCGCCTACAGCCCCTCCGACCACCACCAAACATTCATACACCAGTGTGAGAAGCAGCACTGGAGGCAAGGAGGGTAAAGTGTCTTGCCCAAGGACACAACGGCACATGGACAGAGCAGAATTCGAACCGCCAACCCTTCGGTTATTGGACGACCTGCTCTACCAACTGAGCCTTGGTACATGTTCAATAGCTCTTGCATTACAACACACTTTTACCCATAATTTAATTGCTCAAATGAAAAAAAACAAAAAACAAAAAACAGCAAGACCGCGAGACCTTAAGGAATCACAAATGTGTCAGTATTCTACTAAGTTCTATTTCCTGTTGGTGTTCAGCCAATGGGTGAAGACGGCAGAAGACAGTCCATTGTCCACATGGATGTATGCTCATTACTAACCCTAACCCTGCTTTAAGACGCTAGTTAGCATTAGCATGATCCCTGTGATCAGCAATGACAAGGTAAGCCAACGGTTCTATGACTAGTTAGAATTCTTTATCGATTGCGGATTTATCTACCAGCATCCTCAGTGCTGTACCCCCTTTTTGAACAAGTAGAATGTTGATAAATTGCAAGCGTTCCTCCTGGGATTTGAACATCATAGACTGTTGCGTTACTCACTGAGCTATCTGTCCACATGTACTTCAGGGCACAATTGAATGCATTCCAAGGCTCTACTGTCTCTTGTTTTGGGGGGGTTCTACTGCACACGTGCCATTTATGACGAGAGTCTGTATGAAACTCAAAAGTAAAACAGGAGTCATGTAATGCATTACAATTCTGAGACAGTAATATTGTAAGGTAAGGAATTACTGTAATAACAGTAACATGTAATCTGTAATGTATTACAGTTTGGAAGTAACTTGCACAACACTGCCAACACTAGTCGCTTTTCCATTGACCCTCAAATTGCGTGAATATAACTTACGCATAAAAATTCACCAAAACCCTTGTTTTTTGATTAAAAGTTTTTGCGCTGGCAAGAAGTGTTTTTTTCAGGCGTCGCGTAGTTGGTATATCACACAAAACTACAATGGAAAGACCTTTTTCCACAACTAGAATTGTGTGAATTTAAAAAAACAAAGGATATTGACGGACATTACAAGTGAAGAAGTTTTAAAAGAAACATGGAACCCCAGAAAACCCAATCATTTTTTAATTTAGTACGGGATAGAGGGGTAATATATAATAATAATTAAAGTATCTGTAAATTAACACCATATGTATGTTCATTGCCATGTTTATGGAATGACTTCTTGTGTCATTTCGTGATAATAAATAAACAAATCATGGCATTTGCGATTTAATGGAAAAAAAAAAACAGCATTACGCACTTCTGTTTTTTTGACATTTAGTAAATATCAGTATAGTTTTGCGCACGTCCAATGGAAAAGCAACTACTTATGAGTGATCAGTTCATCACAGACTTTCTAATAATGGACACACAACTCTCATTTGTGTTTCAAGTTGGCAACTTTGACACTACATTTAGCAACTGCTATTACACCACAGCCACCAACAACAGATCTACCAACTTTTTTAGATAATGGGAACAATGTTATATTGACTGCCAAGTGGCTGCAACAATGGATTCAGCTGATGCCAAGGCATTCACATAAGGCTGTTACTGCCTGCTGATCACTGTGCTTCGCCTTCATGTCGTCTGTACAATAAGGTACATTTACACTGGTGCAACACTGGGGCTTTACATTTACAAAGGTGTCACAAACAGCGCTAAGACTGAGTACTCTGAGGGAAGTAGGAGGAGAGGTGCAAACAGGTGGGATCTTTATGAAAAGGACACCATGAGCCAATAGTTTGTTGAAAATATTTTTTTTTTTTTTTAGCAAGGATGGACGTACAGCGAAGTTGAATGTTCAAGCCAATTTAACCCTTTATAGAGCACTAATTGAAATACTCTGAAATTCTAAATTTCAACCTCAGTGTGCCACTGGACATTATCATCTACCTCCTCTAAAACATCCGAGCACCACTTGCTAAAAAGGAATCACATGAAATAAAACTACTGTTATAAGGTCATAAACTGACAAAAATCACTCATATTCACTATTTGCAACTACAAAATGTCTCTAAAATCTCTCTGACTCACAGTATAGTGTTACAAAAATGAACTCACTAAGGCATGGGATTGACCCCATAATTAATGTTTGCGGAAATGACCAAAAATAGTCATTTGCCCGATAAAGGGTAAAGTCCATTAGTCCTGATGTTCTGATGCCTGATGTTGACATGTCCTCCACTTAAACCAAAATAATAATAATTAAAAAGATAATAATAATAATAAATAAATAATATAAATCCAATCAGGGCAGCACTTTTGACTTACAGCAAGAAGGTTCTGGAATCCAGCACCAACCAGTGTTTGCCTTTCTGTGAGGAGGTTGCATGTATGGGTTCTTTGTCTTCCTCCCTCTGTCCAAACACATGCACTTTAACAGGTCAATCTAAATCACCTGTAGATGTGAACATGAATAATTGTGCATTTTTATGTCAGCCCTGCAATGAACTGTCCAGACTGTACCCCACCTTATATATTATATGTATTAGATATCTGTGTGTGTTTTAAGTATGTTAAACCAAATTCATATCCAATCTCCATTCCCCTCATGTATCTTCAGAGTTTGCAGTCCTAATAAAAGATTAGCTATCTCTCTAATTAGCCTCTCTGCTAACATCTAATAATTGTTGTTGTTGTATTTAGTAGCAGTTGCTTATGCATCACCTGATGACCCTGATAAAGGCCAAAAGTTGAAACACATTGGTCTCATTTTATAATTAAATAAAGTTCGGTAGGACAAGTGCCGATGAAATCTTGACCTGCTGTATTTTTTTCTCCGTCTTCATGTACCATAGGTTTAAGAAAAATTGTGCCAGAACCTTCTCCTTGAATCACAATTATACTATTTAATCAGTGAAGCACTTTACATATTTTCTCAGACTTTACTGAATGTTCAGCGGTCAGGTAGGAACAGTACCACAAATCGTCTTCTCCTTTCACTCTAAATAAAATTGAGTCAACTTTTACAAATAGATGTTGACTACTCTCACCTTTCAGACTAATCAACAAATTTATTTTTAGTGCATGTCACTATTTCTTACATTTCCAATGTTAAGATTAAACAGTAGCCATGCCTACAGCTTCATTCATTTTTGGGTTTTGCATTAATCATTTAAAAAAACATTGAGCATGCTCAATATAACTTAACCCACAAAGACCCAGTGCTACTTTTGTGGTAATTCCCAAATGATTTTTTTCCTCTATTTCTACCTTATCTTACCTGAGTTATCACCATTTTTTTTTTTTTTTTAATATTATCTTCTGTATTTTGGTGTAAATCATGTATTTCCTATATTTAATTTCACAGATCATGTAAATGTTCATGAAAACTGAGTAAATTCAAAGTTAATTATATCAAAATAGAGAAAAAATGAAGAAAAAGTTCATTTTTCAGTGAAGATATTGCTAACTGAATGTAAAAACAAGTGTCTCCATCCACGGTCATTGATCCAACTCTATGGGTTTTACTAGTGAATCAATGTTGTAGAAGATGATGGTGTTTCCACGGTAACTATGGAGCCTCTGAACGTCCAAATAGGTCATATCTGATGACCATGAGAAGATGATAAACTGTATTTTACACCAATTATTTATATATATTGATAGGATTAGTGGATCAACAGATTTTTAACACTTTATATCAGTAGATGTTTTGTGTCACCGGTGGCTGGGTCTCTATGGGTTAATCCAATTATATTTTATTTAATTACAATTACATTATATTATTGCACCTTACTGTTAAATTATCTGGATTTCTTACCCGGTTCTGTTTGTACTTATTTTTAATTTACTGCACTGCGATTTCCCACATTGGGATCTATCTATCTATCTATCTATCTATCTATCTATCTATCTATCTATCTATCTATCTATCTATCTATCTATCTATCTATCTATCTATCTATCTATCTATCTATCTATCTATCTATCTGTCTATCTATCTATCAAAACCTGTTAAAATAGAAAACATGTATTTTGTTCCTATGCCGGGCCTGGAGCAGACATCAATTTACTGTATGTGACATTACTTCATCCGGAAAGTAAAAATAAAATAGAGAACCAGCAGCTGAATTCCCATTGGAGTGACTTTTACATACATTCAGGAAGTGAAATGTGATCACCATTAACATATCACATTGTAACATTATACATCTGACTGGAACTAACAAGCACAATATGTCCCATTTAAATAGTCATAATTTCAGTAGCCGTTCCTAACTGTATACATTTTTCATTCATATTGTTTCCTGTAAAACTTTCACTGTCTGGCCTATTTTATGTAGTACTGTCATATGGGTAATATTTTATTTAGAATGCTGTTGTTTTGTACTTAACAGGACCCGGGGCAGCTGTTGTTGAAGCTTTGGGAGAATAAAAATAAAATGCATGACAGTATATTATTAATATAAGACATGTAGCTTATGGAAAAAGCTAGTAAACCATGCATATATCACTATACACAGAAAACAAAATGACAACTTTACCCTCTCCCCAAGTAGCAAACATAAACAGGAACCTGTCATCGTAAACTGATTTGGCGGGAACGTGACAAACTCTGCAACTGAGAGTATAAATAAAGCAACGGCGCTGCTTCAAGTCAACATGTTATTCACGTTACTGTGTCTGCTCTAATTGGAGCTTATAAACAAGTTGTTTCTTGTGGAATCACACCATCTGTCAAACTATATCTGTATACACACACACAGTGATGTTGATGACCGGCTGCCAGCTCTTGTGTAAGACTATCCCCCACTACCAGGATAGAAGACAGAGCGATAAAGTGAAAATGATGGAACTGGGTAAGACATCCAATGAAAGTTAAAGAAACAAGTAAATGAAGAAAACATCTTTATCAATGTGCAACAAGAAGGCTGTAAAATGAAAATACACAAGCAATTAATTTAATGTGACTTACACACAAAATATGGGATTGATGCAAGAGGATAGTGATGTTGAAAGATAGTGTTTGACATTTTTTGGTGTCATTGGGCAAAAAAGATGGTCATAACTGTCTTGCAGCATATTGTGCTGTTTAGGGAATGACAAAAAATGTTTTTTTGCTTAAATATGATATATTTGTCATTACATTTATTTGAAACATATGTTATGCCTCTAATTATCCTTCAGTGCACCTCAGAAACACAAACTAAAAAAAAAAAAAAAGTAAAAAATTAATCTGTAAATTTTACGAAAACCAAACTTTTTCTCACAAGTCCAATGACAAGATGACAATGTTTTTTCAGTGCTTCTAAACAGGTATGGGTTGGGAGTTGTCATCAATAAACATTGTTAAGACTTTTTGCAAAAAATGTAAAGTATTCTCTATGTTTGAGCCTCTCGTCCACATGTAAACGGTACTTTAAGTCACAAACACTGAAATTTTTTAATAGCTGTAGAGAGATTGGAAAATGACGGTTGCATATTCCATTTGGCTCATGTTTGTTATTACTTTGTATAATGCAGATGGACTTGAAACATCCAATCCAGGTGTATATATCAGCATATGGCCTACAGTAGATCAAGGTCAGCGCGACTGGTGTAATGACAATAAATCCCATTCTATTCTATTATGCCGCATTATCACTACGTGGAACTGAATCAACTCGGGTACCAGGTACTATTCCTGGAGACCGTTTCCATTACAGGATACTACAGACTTTACATTACTTGGACGTCATACCAATGCGGTGCGTTACTTCTGTGTCATCTGCTCAGAGTTGCAGATAAACTCGCTTGTTGCGTGTTGTCTCGTCAAGCTGATGCTGAATTTTTACGTCAGTCACCAAAGACCAAAGAATCTCCTCGACCCACCATGGTGTAGTTTTCCGGGCTGTTATCATGTGGATTGACCTACCGCTATATTTACTGTCAACTTCCGCATCTGTTTTTTGCAAAACGGCGGGTCACAAAGATGACTCTCTGACCAATCAGTGGTCTGCAGTGTTTACACTAGGGATGCACCAATACCACTTTTTTCCAGACCGAGAACAAGTACTTACATTTGAGTACTTGCCGATACCGAGTACCAATACGAGTACTTAATAATCCCATTCCAGTTCTTAGTTCCTTTTGTAAATGTGCTTTATTGTCGTTGTCATTAGTCTGACTGGAACAAAGTGCTGCTACTGACATTTAATGTGTTGGAATGAGTGTTTCTCAATTAATCCACCAGGGGGCGCCGCTCTGAATTAACCATACTGGACAAATACCACGAAGAAGAGGAAAGTTTTTTGAGAAGAAGAAGAAAGTCAGTAACAAACATGGAGACGACAGAGGTAACACTAATGTGATACTAATATTGCAGCATTTTCACTGGTGAGGTTTAAAAGCTTAGCTTCAGCAGGTAGAGAAAAGAGAAATGAGTGATAAGTTTCGTTTTCACTTCCGCTGGCGGCGATCCGCACCGCTCCGTACTCCATGGTATTTTCCATCTGGGTACACATCCGTCAGCACCTGGAAAACGGATGGAATGTACGCAGAGGACGACAGAATGCTGTGTTCGTATCTGTCTGTGTCTTTAACGTTACTGTCAGTCAGCGTTACTTTTATCACCATCATTTATTTTGAAAAATCTCCACACTCTTCACACTTCACACACATTATTCCACCGCCGCGTACCTGCTGCACTGAACTGTGAATGTCACACAGCCGTAAGTGGTATCGGTGGAGTTGTATCGCATTACTTTTATGAGTACGAATACGAGTACACACACTGAGTATCGGAGCCAATACCCAATAGTCGTATTGGTATTGGTGCATCCCTAGTTTACATGTCACATTTTAGTATCTGTTCCCCAGTCCTGGAACCTCGGCGGAGGTGATACCAAAAAACTAGTACCGGGTACCAGATTCCAGGTCCTTTTTCATAATGGAAACGCAAAATGGCCGAGTCGACTCGAGCCGAGCTGGTACCACGTAGTAGAAATGTGGCACTAGTCGGACAAAACTCTTCTCTTCTAGTCTGTGGCTCAACAAATAACCTTGGAAGTGTCTTCTCTTCCACAATGCCGGGAAACAGCATCAGGTTTATCTATATTTAGTTTTTGATTTAGACCAAGAGGAGAGACCTGCAGGTGGAAGATGGGTAGCTTCAATTTCTGGTCCTGATTTTGGCTCCTGCAACTTTAAATAGTATCAAGCCCACACGACAGTATCCATGAATGGAAAAGCATTCTCACAATGGAGTATTTCTGGAGTTTTCAGGCTCTGGAGGTTGGGACAGTGGCTGATGTCTGTCCCGTCTCCAGTCTGTATCTTTATCTCTGATGTCTTTTTTGGGAGTAAAATCATCAGGAGGAAGATCTCAAAGTAAAAAGAAGATTAATTGAGCAACAAGAGACTTTTATACTGTCCTGAATACAAGTAAATGGTTCAGAACAAAAATGTAACATAGGCTGTTTGTGGTGACAGCAGTGGCATATGTGATCTATGTTATTTACACTGACAAAACGTTTAAGTCGGTTAGTGTTGGCGCCTGCAAGTGCTGCATAGAGAGCTGTCAATCAAATGAACAGAGAAAACAGCCGCTGTCTGACCTCCAAAGTCTGAAAACTCAACATGACGAGTGGTTGTTGTAGACACATAGGACATGTATTTGTGCTGTGTTCTGAGTGCTTATATCACATGTCTGGTCTTTACGTACATGGGTTTAAGTCTAATCAGATATTGGACACACTGTTCCAGACAAAAAGAGAACATCAGTTGATTAACCAGGTTTAATGTTTATCATAAATGTGTGTGCGCGCGAGTCCATTTCCTCTGCATTTGACTATTGTTTCCTCATACATACATACATACATACAGTAGCATGAAAAAAAGAGGCGAACCCTTTGAAATGAATAGTTTTTCTGTCTGAATTGGTCACAAAATGTGATCTGATCTACATCTAAGTCACAACATACACTTTTTCCACCACATTATGAATGTTTAGTGGCTGTGTTCAAAAAAGGCATGACATTTTATAACTGTTTGTGTGGTAAATAGGTTAAGAGCATTGTGTTTGCCTGTACTTTGTGACAGATGCAAATCAGATCTAATTTTAAGAACAATTCATAAGTCAAAGGCTTCACATATTTCTTTTGTGCAGTTTATTTCTTCTTTTTTTTCTTTGTTTGCACTTTGTTTGAAGCCTGACTAGCTATCTGTCTTTCTCAATGAGAAACCGTCTGGAATTGCGGGGCTTGAATCCAAATATGAAGGTGGGACTAACAGGCGTTGACTAAACCAATCACAGTAAAGTGTGATGTGACGTAATTATGCGATGAGCAGATCCCTAATGTCAACAAACTTCAGCATGTTTCCATCGGTAGCGGTGGTCTGGTAAAAACTTCGGTGAATGATTACTGTCACTTTTGTCAGAGAAACTTGAGAATTCATGGTGTAATCTGTAATTCAATCCTTATTTTTGAAACAAGTAAACAACCGAAAACAGTTGTAAAGAGATTTGCGGGCTTGGAACTGACTTTGAGTCGTGACAAAAAGAAGGATGACACATTGAGAAACACCCGCCTCCCAGACTTGTGATAGGTTGGTATAGAGTAGATGCATATTTAACAGCAACTGGCCCAATTCCAGACTGTTTTCTCAGTACTGAATACACTGACAAAACCGAATGGCTGGCCAGACTATTGTGTTTGTATATTCAGGGTGCAATTTGTCAAAAAAACAGAGGGGGGGTTGTTTTTTTTTTTTTTTTTTTGTCGGAGTGGGGTGGGGGGCAGCAGTTGAGTGCGGTCCGTAACTAACATAACTAATGCTGGCGTGAAACGAAAGTGAAACTTTACATACTTTCAACGTCCAACTTCCTGGTTCTATTCCTGTATTATTCAGCAGATCTTACATAAAATTTTCACAACTTCCTACCTGTATCCATTGGACCACCTCCACTGCTCTATGGCCCCCCCACAAATGCTGGGCCCCATGAATTTATCATGTTCACCCACCCTTTACAGCGCTACAGTGCATGGGGACGTTCACGAATTCTGAGACTGCCAACAGTTCGGTTCAGGTGAACGTTAGTGCCAGTGATGTAGGATATAGGTGGAAGAAAACTGTCAACCTGCTGTTATTTACATTGGTTGGTTGCCCCCCCCCGGAGGATGAAATTCATTGAGCAGAAGAAGGAATGTAAAAACCAAAGGGGGTGCTGATCCCCCCCCACACACACCCACCATCCCTCCCAACAAATTGCACCCCGTGTATCTTTGCTTTGTGTTTTGAATAACTGTCAACTATTTACATCATTTTCTTATATTGCAGTTGGGACCGCTGCTTTGAAGCCAAGGTTGTTCACTTAGCTGAGCCCTTTTCTGCAAAACAAACTGAAAAAACAACATAAAATAAGTTATCCTTGTGATAAAATAAAAATAAAGGCAGACAGTATCGGGGGTGATGTATCTCAGCCTCCATATGAGCCCTGCTGGGTGACAGTTTGTAAACTAAGATGTGCTCTTTGCAGATAAAGTAACAGGATGGTGAAACAAATGAGATAATAAGCTCAAACTGAGCTGAAGGCTTCACCTCACACTGCATCTTACAGCCACATACACAGAGCAGCACTGTGCTGTCATGTCATTGTTGTGTGTGTGTGTGTAGGTGTGTGTGTGTGTGTGTGTGTGTGTGTGTGTGTGTGTCACACTTGGCAGAGTGTGAAGGCTGGGAGTCAAACTAATGAGATCGGGGGGAAACTGTGCCTGCATTCGGGGAGATAAGCTACATTCGTCTCACACTGGGCACACACACACATACAATGTATACACCCACCAATGTATACAGTACATGCATCCACACATATACTCAACTTACATACAATAAATGTCCACAACTTCACAGTGATTCAACCAAGTCAAACGCTAGTAGTGAAATTTTTATTTTTTTATTTATTTTTTACTAAAATGTAAATACAAAGCATTTTTAAAAAGATCAGTGCATTATGACATAGAACGGTGAGTACAATCAGTTTTGTGTTTTGGGTCTTTGATGTAAAATTTTAAAGTTAAGGTTAAAGGTACCTTTTTATCCCAGTAGGGAATTTCAACAGCATTTTACCTGTTTTAATACCTAGCATTAGCATTAGCATATAGCAGACAGAAGCGCTGAGCTGCTTCTAATCCCCGGGGACCAACTCCACATCTTCATATGTTTTTGTTGTTGGGCGGAGACTGAACGACCCGGAGAAAACCAACATGACATGGGTAAAGCAGGTCAACTCACCACAGAAAGGCTGGAAAAGTTGTGTTCAAAACCCATGTTCCCTTTGTCTGTGAGGCAGAAGTGCTAACTGCTATGCTATCACACCACCCCTTGTCCAGTGTGTTAGATTTACAGGCATTTAGAAAGACACAACTGCAGATGTAACATTTTATATTCTTTATCATATTTTGATTAGTGTATAATCAATTGAAAATATTGATGAATAAATTAATATTACATCGGTATGAACAGCGCTGTTTATATCCACAGAGGAGCAGTTTGCTGTCTGCCATGTTGGTCAGAACAGACTTTTTGTGTTTGTTTTAGAGTGACACTAGTGTGCATTACTATAATGTTTGCATGTAGATCTGAGTTAATATTCTCTTAACTAAACAACACTGAATAGACAAAAACACTGGTTCTAAAACAGACGTTCTATGTTTTTAACAGCCTCTGTAGATGTGGTCAAAATGAATCTGAGTAGCACAATATTCAACTTTATGACTAGATATCATTAAATACACACAGAACCTTTATCTTTGCCATTTACTGAACTCTGTTATAAGTCAGGTTCATGAATAAGACATCTTTGTACTATATGGAACCTCATATTTTAATGCCAGGCCAATAGCAGGTGCTAAAATCCTCATAAAACCTGTAAAAGACAAAACAATTCAATGAGTCAGTTCTTCACAATTAAAGATGTAATGCTAAATAGAGAGAAAACATAAACTTTGAAATGATAATAACTCTGGTTCCAGCTTCTGAAACCTCTCTGTTTTTAAGGCGTAGGATTGCCCAGGTTGGCCCCTTGTGGTGCTGAGATGCCTGAGAATTATGAGGAGCTTAGCTACTTCATTTCTTGAACCAGTTTGACCCTGGGCCTCTTCGGGAAACTTCCACTGGAAGGGCCAATAAAAGGCTCCATGCACGAAAAGGAAAGTGACTTCATCCCACATTAAAGAAGACTGTGATATATGGAGGACAGTGGGAGTTAAAGTACTCAGCAGGGGAGCTAAGGCTGGTGGGGCTACGTTCCTACAGGTATGATAGCCATCTGTCCTTTAAGAAAATTAGCTGTCTGTCCCCTCAGGCATCCAGACTGAGTCAATGTAAAAATTAAACCTTGTTGGTTAATTATAACCAGCAGTGTGGCCCCAGGAGCTGGTGTGTGCTCTTTTCAGGAGGCTTGTTTTATATGAACAGCATGTGCTACCTCCACACACACTTACTTTTACCAGTTCTGCCTCAGTTAGACTTTAAAACAGTGGAGGGAAAATATTCATAAAGAACCTACGCCAAGTGAAACAAAGAAACTGCAATAAAGTAAAACAGCAGTGCCGACTTTTCTACTGTTCAGGTAGCCCTAGTAGAAATTAAACTGTGCTTATTTAACATTGAACCACAGTAGACTGTATTTCCAGAGCTGCAGTGTGCCGTTCCTCACAGTCTTCACTCTTACACAGAATACATTGACTTTAGAGTTGTAAGGCAAACACCAAAATATGGTGGACCCAAGTTATGAATGCTTAAAGCTGGTGTAAGCAACATGTTTCACAGGGAAAAAATTCAATCTAACTTTTCAGTAGGCCTACTGAATTTTATCATGGTCTGGGAGGCTTTAGAAAATCTCGCCCATGATGGTAGACCTTAGCTAATCACAGGTTTTTCAATGCCTCATCACTCACACTAATGCAGATACTTGGCAAAACAAGCGTTTTGGTCTCTCCTCCACAGGTAAATGTCATTTTAAGTTGCTTTTCAAAGGTGAAGAGAATTTTTTAAAAACTCATTCGCTTGTGTGCACGTGGATGGCGGAAAACGGCACAGCCCTTTTTTTTTTGTCTATTAGTGCTTGCTCTTTATCCACATAAAAATTCCAGACTTTTTCAACCCCCCCCCCGCCCAAGACCTTGACTTTATTTACTTTTATAGTTTTGTGCCTTTTTTAGGTTGAGATTGTACCTGTTGTATGTAGTAGATTATAGTATTTTAACAAATGTATAATAATGGATTAGATTTCTATAGCACTTTTCAAGGCACCCAGATTTCTTTACATTATTGATCCATTCGCTTGCACATTCACCCCCTTGGTGCTGGTAAACTACGTTTGTAGCCACAGCTGTCCTGGGGCAGGCTGACGGATGCGTGGCTGCCAATTCGCCACCCTCCAACCACCACTGAACATTTATACACGTTCATACACCAGTGAGTGAAACTGGAGGCAAGGTGGATGAAGTGTCAGAGGGTGATAGAGCAGGATTCAAACCGCCAACTCTTCAGTAACTGGACAACCCACTCTACCTCCTGAGCTATGGCCACCCATCTGAATGAATGAATGCATAATTTGCAGTAAATTATGTTTTCAAGCATATGAAAATCACAGAAGTGCATGGATATCACACAATGAAGTTTCACTAGTTTCATTCCAGTACCGACTGGTTCCTGAAAGCATATCATGGTTTTTTTTTTCTTTTTTTTTTTTAATAGGCTTTCCTCGTGTATTTCTTATCTTACAAGATCATGTGCCTTTGAGCATACTCTAAAATTCCGTCCCACTTTTCCATAAGAGAAACTTTTTTTCCCATAGTTTATTTAGACTTTCATTCAAAATTCCAGACTTTAAGACTTTCAAGACCTGCGCAAGCACCCTGCTTTGTGTAATGAAATTGCACCTGAAACATCAAATCCAGGTGTATATGAATGAATGAATGTTTTTATTATTGTGTCTTGCATAAAGAACATGCCCAGCCCTTACATGGGCTTATAAGACACCAAAAATACACACCAAAAATCAAACACCAGACAATAGGCACAATAGATATGAACAAAACAAAATACTGACCTATTTAAACAAACACATCTGCCGCTTTTTCCAGGCTTTACAAACAAATAATGCTAATTTATATACATTAGAACTAAACAACCATTTCATCTTGTCATCATCAGTGCTCCAGAACATATCAGGATTTCGGATACACATATCATCAAATACAGGGGCTCTCAGTTCATCATATAGAGGACAATACAAAAGAAAATGTGATTCATTTTCCTCTTCCCCCTAATCACACAGTCCACAAAGTCTGTTTTCTTCTGGGGTTTGGGTGAATCTCCCAGTTTCTAAGGCTAAGGGAAGGATTCCTGTTCGCAACTGAGCAATTAGGGACCTTTGGTTCCTGGTCAAATTTGCACTGACATAAAATTCTGTTTTATATATGTTTTTTAGTTGAATGTATGTCCACAGCTTCGGTTTAGTCAGGATCCCATTCATCCATTTTTCTTCAAAAGCAGACATTAGGTTAGCTCTGATCTTATCAATACTACATGAAAGGTTGTTGTGAAATATATCTTGAAGTTGTGCTTCTGCAAAGACAGCTCTGACCTCTGCCGCCCAAGGGGACCTTGTCTTACTCCAGCCAAATACTTTTTTGGTTATTCGATTATCTGGCATATTAATAATTCCATTCCATAATCTAACCATTTCACATTTTCTTTGAATTGCACCAGGAACCCAACCCATGTCACCTTGCATTGCCAAAACTGGGACAAACTTATGAACCTCAAGAAAGCAGCGGATGGCTCTGTTTTCAACAGCGTCTAAAGCGGGACACTGTTTGGCCTCCCCATACACCTGCAGCATTGTTTAGAACAGGACATACACACGCATCATACAACTGTGAATATGTTCCAAAACCAAGGTCTTTACAGACTTTCAGCTTGTTTATGACATGTATAAATCAGTGTATGAGCTGCACTAGATCATTGTCAGCACAGATACCTTTGGAAGACAGACCAGATGAGCATCATGTAAATCCACATCATGCACAGAATACACTTCCACAACCACAAACACTTACTGTAGCTTAAGATTGTAACTGAATTTATTGCAGATTCACCTTCACGACAGATTAAAGCCTCTGCGTCTGCTATGTCCAATATTATCCACAGTGTCCACAGTCGGAACAACACTTGTTATGGTTTGAGTATTTGTGCAAGGTTGTTATCATTTTTGCATTTTTAAAAACACACATAGAAGAATATCTGTGCTGGTGTTGACAGGGCATCACAAAGCCAGTGTTTCTAGACTGTTCTACATTTGTGTCTGCCAGTCTTTATCAGGTGGGAAGGGTTTAAGACAGAGTATGTTGACACACATGTTGGAAAATGCAACGAACTGGACCTGATAAGTTTCGTCAGGAGCATCAGGACCAAAGACACACCTCGGTTTAAAAACATACCGTGGGAGTTTAATTACTGTGACTTTGCACAACCTGAGTCAGTTGCCTCATTTACATTCCAGTGTTTCTCACACTTTTTTCACACTAATAAGACACAACAGTCAAAAACTAATTTTCAAAAAAAAAAAAAAAAAAAAAAAAAATGAACCTGACATTTCCCGCTTGCAGATGACATAAGGCCACCTATCTGACTAGTCCTACATACCTGCTTATGAGGAGGGAACATCCCAAACATTAAGGTATTCTCTAGTTGTATAAGTAGTAGGGTGAGTTTGCAGAGAACAGTGGGAAACTCAATTTTTGGACTTTAAATACAGCAAACAAGTCCAACAGCTTGGTTAATAAGATGACAATGTTATAATATAGAATGATAATCTCCTATAGAGCAAATAAAACATTGAGCAGTGAGACATTTCACAAGGGTCAGTTCTTCAGTACACCTTAGTCACTGTTAACTGTTAAATATCTCTATCTCTCAATGTGTGGGGTAAGATGTGGTACAGTTCAAGAGAGATACCAGAGAAAAACCACAGAAAAGCAAGATGCAAGACTTAACCTGTCAGTTGAATCTTTGCCGCAGGAAATAATGTGGTTAGGCTTCAATGCAGGGGGGGGTTTCCACCGAAAGGAGAATGTTGGAAATTTGCCAATCTAACAAAGGTGTGGTGAGAATAGGAGTGAGTGTAAACAAAACTGCATACCATAGTAAAACTGAAGCTATTTAAAGTATTCAGAAGGAAGGTAAGGGATGAGTTGGAAACCAAGGTGGATTACAAAGTCCAAAGAGGATGTAGTTTACAGTAATTTGACAGCTGCTACGGGGTGTTGTAAAGCATGATGGGACTTTTTTATTTTTTCCAAAGAAATGTAGTTGGCGTTGACGGATCAATAATTACCTCTGCCAAGAAACGGCGGAGGTTATGTTTTCATCTGGGTTTGTTTGTTTGTTTATCTGTTTGCAAGGTAACTCAAAAAGTTATGGACAGATTTGGATGAATTTTTCAGGAAATGTTGATACTGGAACAAGAAAAATATAAAATTTTGGTGGTGATTGGGGGGAAGGTTTTTTGTTTGTCTGTCAGCAAGATAACGCAAAAAGTTATAGACAGATTTTGATGCAATTTTCATTAAATGTTGATACTGGCACAAGGAACAAATGATTACATTTTGGTGGTGATTGGAGGGGGGACTGATTTGCGTTGGTGGAGGTCTCCGCTCTCTGAGTGCTTTTCTGATTCTTTTGGTTTTCCTCAATGGGCAGAAGGTCACAGACTCCGGAGAGCAGAGATGTGTATTCAACAAAAGCTATGAAAATGGTTGTATTCTGAACCTAAACCTCTTCATGTAAACTTTAAGGTAATCAAAAATAGCCACATGGAAGTGAAACAAATTAATTCAGTTTATTATTAAGGAGTGAACCTAAGTGATTGACACCAATAGGTAACGGCTGATGAACAGCAGTGCCAAACATGACTCAGCTCTCAATGAAAGACATATTTTCTCTGGTATTGAACGGCCTCAGATCTGAACAAATCCACACCCACGGTAGCTGTAAACCATGCTCTGTGTAAGCCGTCATTAGCGCTGCCACATCACAGCTTGGCGTGTCCATTCATGGTTCATCCGAGGAGCTTTGACGGCGTTTTGAAAGAGAAAGCCAAACGGAAAGCCACTCCACCCAGTTCTCAGTCACGACTGAGGATGACACTGCAGAACCGAAGCCGTTCAGTCAATATTCAGGACAGCTGACTGAACATCAAGTCCAGCTGACGTCAGGTGTCCTATAAAGGCCACTGACCTCAGAGGAGTTCACACTGGCTGTATTCGCTCTAATCTTCTCTTGTTACTGCATGATTTTATTCACCTTTGAATATATCACAATGTCTGCATGCAAGACAACACCATTATTGCATCATTGTCTGAAAATAATTAAAAAACCACAGACTGTTTGTACAGAGGGCTGTAGTGAGGTGTGTCATGACCCACAGGTTCACACTACAATAAAACATCTGTGAGGAAAACTATTTAAAAAACGCTCAAGAGACATCAAAGGTTATATTAGCCCTGAAACCTTATTAATGGAGGAAAAAGTTAGAGAACAACTACCAGTGCATTTATTAGTGGGTTCAAAACACCTGAACAGGACAAGAATAAATGAAGAGGTTAATGTTTTAACAAGGAATCTATCTATCTATCTATCTATCTATCTATCTATGTCATTGAATTGGAAAACAAATGACAAAAGTGCTGCTTTGCTGATGTTTTCAATGTATATGATTAATCGTTATTACACATACAGGGTGGGGAAGCAAAATTAACAATATTTTGAAGCAGGGATTGAAAGACAGTGTATGACCAGTTAGTTTATTGAAAGTCATGAGACTTTATTTGCCACAAGAAAATTGACATAATAGAAAATGTTTTTATTCTATGTGTCCTTCTTTCTCAATAACTGCCTTCACACGCTTCCTGAAACTTGCGCAAGTGTTCCTCAAATATTTGGGTGACAACTTGTCCCATTCTTCTTTAATAGTATCTTCCAGACTTTCTCGTAATAGTTTTGCTCATAGTCATTCTCTTCTTTCCATTATAAACAGTCTTTATGGACACTCCAACTATTGTTGAAATCTCCTTTGGTGTGACGAGTGCATTCAGCAAATCACACACTCTTTGATGTTTGCTTTCCTGATTACTCATATGGGCAAAAGTTTCTGAAAAGATATGGAGAATAGTGTTAGGTATGATTATGACATCAATATATGTTTGGTTTCAAAACAATTGACGTAGTGCCTGCTGAGAAAAAACAACTAAATGTTCATTGTAAATTTTGCTTCCCCACCCTGTACAGTCGTGGAAGAAATTATTTGACCATCAAAAGTCAGCAAAAACAATGGTTATGCAATCAAGTACTAACTCTTGTGTGTATCATGTGACTAAAACAGACAGAAAAGAAAACATGGAATGTCTAAAAGCACTGTTTTTGTCAGTACAATGCCATGGCTATTGATGTAAAACTGAAATGATTTTGGTTATTATCAAGAAAACATGGAAAATGGATAGATATCAGCTCTTAAATTAAACTCTTATGAGCTATTTTTGTTGTTATCATTATATTTGTCCAAACAAATGTACCTTTAGTTGTACCAGCATTAAAATGAATAAGAAATTGAAGAAAACAAGGATGGTCTAAAAATGTTTTCCACAACTGTATATATTGGTTTATGTACATATTTATACAATACATTTATAAATCTTCTGTTAGAAAGAACCTGTAAAGTGAATGTATTGGAATGTGCAGACTGTTTTGAAGTAGATCTTGTAGCTCTGAGATAAACCTTCCTTTTGACTAAAACTCATTCTCTTTAATTCTCAGTTTCACATTTTGACCCAAGACTGTATCTTGGGAACTACAGCCAACCAGCACTTTTCACATAATTTTTCTTTATTGCCTAAAACTTGGTAGAGTTCCACTACTTTTTTTTACTTGGTAGAACAGTGTAATTCTCGTACGGAGTAATGGATTTTTAAACTGCTCCAAAAATGTACCAATTACATTATGTACTTAAAATAATATGATAATGTATAATTTAACAAAATAAAAATAATTTTCTCGTCATCATTTGACAAAAATCATGTATAGAACTGTGAAGTATTCCTAGGTAATGTTTGTTTTCCAAAAATACAACACTGACTTGATTGTCGGCCATTTTTATGACAGTATCATCAAAATATTTATGTTTATTTTAGAAGTTTTTTTCATTTCAGGAAACATGCCAGGGTTTGATTAGCAGAAAAAATCCACAAAGATGACTCACAGCTCATTAATATTTAAACTCCAATCTTCTCCCGAGCTTAACTGAGGATTGTTAAAGTCTCCTGATTTTTTTTTTTTCCTCTAACCATCGCCTCCATCTGCTCTCCGTGAACTGACTGACTCGTCCTTTGCTCCTGGTGTTATCTGAGGAATGCGGAGGACACTGTGACAATCGACTTTTACACAGTTTACCACATCACAGTACTGTAGCATTCCACCTGACAGAGCGCCGTTTTCTGGTATGCAAAGCAGCTGTCAAACCACCCACAGGCCGTCGTAGTAGTCACCTCGCCTGACTCATGACGTGGGTGTGTCTGCTGACTCACAACAGAGCGGGCACGTCTCCATTCAGTAATCCCTCCAGTCAAAGCCTTACAGGCGACTTCAAATCAGACGGCAGCGCAATCCAACTTTGGCGCCAGACACTTTGAAAACTGCTCATTCACTTTTTGTGCTCGACTTCCCTCAAATCACCTCTTTCTCTTTTTACCTACTTTGCATCTCATTCTTTGGATTCTGCAGCTAAATGACAGATCTTGTACAAAAGCATGTCACAGATGTTATTGTCTAGGCTCTGCTCAGAAGAGCTCCGATCATTTATTTAATTCCGTCAGTCTCGGTTTCTATTCACAGCATCGTAGTACTCAACAATGATCTTCAGACCGCTTTTGGAAGGTCAAAGAGGATAAAAAAAAAAAAAAAGAACAGATTTTATTTTAAACCAGTCAAAACCGTGGCTGCAAGGATGAAATTCTTTCGTATGATTATTATTGGTTTGAGAGAAATCTTTTTAGTGCAAAACATTTCTCCTGTTCTTGATTTGTCCTCAACAGGCTGCATTGTTCCTCTGCTCAATGGCAACAGAAAACAGAATAGAATAAAACAGAATACAATTGAACACCTTTATCATTGTATTCAAAGATGTGAGGTTCAACGTGATCCGCAAAACCATGCTGCAGCAAAAATGTGCTTGTATCCAGGCATTCATCTCCACCAGGAGAGTCAAACCTGTGGCTTGCAGGCCGGTTTTGGCCTGGCAAAGGTTCCAATCTGGCCCATGGGATGAATTTGTGAAATACAAAAACTACAAGATTTGAACAATCAAGCATGTTCAAATCATTTTTGTTCCAAACTCCAAATGCCAGACTCCAAATATGTAATAATATACCACTTGTTATTCAATTAATCAAATTTTATTTATATAGCATCACAAAAGTTATCTCATGACACTTTACATATAGAGCCGGTCAAAACCAGACTCTCAAGCCAACTTTATTAAATGTTTTATGCATTTGTAGATCCACTATGACCTGTAAGATGTAATGCACATGTGTAAATGATAAGTTGAGGCATAATATTTTTAAAATTGGCTTTTCAGGTAATTCACATTTTTTGTGAAAGAAGGGTGTGTAAATGTAAACATGCTCATTATGTAATTTTTTTTTTTTTTTTTTCAATCTAAAACAGAGAAAAGGTCAGAGTTTATATTATTGACAGGTTATTATTTACTTTATTGGTCTGGCCCATTTGAGATAAACTTGGGCAGAAAATGGCCCCTGAACTAAAATGAGTTCAACACGCCTGATCTAGACGACTACAAGTGCTGAGCTGTAATACCACTATGATTAAGACTATGTATACATACATACAGTTGCGGAAAAAATGATTAGACCATCAAAAGTCATCAAAAACAATGGTTATGTAATCAAGTACTAACTCCTGTGTGTATCATGTGACTAAAACAAACAGAAAAGACAACATGAAATGTCTAAAAGGACTGTTTTTATCAGTACAGTGCCATAGCTACTGATGTAAGAACTAAAGTGATTTTGGTTATCGAGAAAACATGGGAAATGTATAGATATCAGCTCTGAAATTAAACTCTTTTGAGCTATTTTTGTTGTTAATATGTTTGTTCAAACAAGTGTACTTTTAGTTGTACCAGGCATTAAAATAAACAAGAAATTGAAGAAAACAAGGGGTGGTCTAATCATTTTTCCGCAACTGTATATAAGCAGACATTTCCCCACCTCCATTTTCAAAAATAACATTTTACACACTAGACTGTTTCCAGAAAATTGTCATCTAGTATCTATTCACCACATTATAACACTCAACTTTAGACCACTATTTGAAGGTCAAAGAGGACAAACAGATTTTATTTAAAGACATAAATCAACTAACATGACGTTGGAGTTAGAATAAACGATGGTTACACACATGACTTTGCTGTTCTGGCTGCAAAAAATCTACCTCCTGATGCTGACTTTAAAGGGGTCCTATTTTGCTAAACCCACTTTTATTAGTCTTTGGTACATTTATTTGTGTATTTGGGGACCTTAACAGTTCATAAAGTTTGAATTTGAACCCTTCAGGTGCTGCTAAGTTATCTTTATATTCATTCCGGCAAAAATTGAGTGGATTCCTACTACATTTAAAGGGCCAGCCCTCAAAATACCCTTTTCTGTGTCATTTCTCAGAAATAGGGTTGAAGATGGACCTGTGGAGTTTAATTAAGAATTCAGACCCAAGTATAGCATTTACAGTTTATGGAGACCACAGTGAAATGTTTTGAAATGCATAATTCCATTTAAAAAAGCAAAATATCACTCCTTTAACTACTGACAGGTAAGAGAGTTAAATATGTGACTGAGTTGTACTAACCAATAACTGATCAAATTCAGTCAGATGTGACTCCTAATCTTGTGTGTGGAGTCACAGATTAAAGTAGTAAAGTGGCTTCTATTTTATGTCGCAGTAAGATACGGCATCATGTCATTTATATTTATATTTGGTGGAGGAGAAAGAAAAACACACCTTCACACTGAATGATTAACATGTAGGGCGGATGAATTTTGCCCAGATGAAGGCAAATTCACATCCTTATAACAGGAGCAACACATACACATTGACCACTGGGGTTTTTGTTTGAGCTGTGGAAAACCAACAAAAATTCCACTCTGCGACAGTCACATTTCCATACGGTATCAAGCCCCCGGCTCTGCAAATAAGTTAAGAGCACACCTACGTAAAAGGAGGCACCGTGGTGAAGGCCAGAGATTACATAAGAGGGTCAAAGTCAAGGGAAAGTCATGGTCTGAAGAGGTTTATGTAAGACAGGACAGATTACATGGAGGCCCGAGTTTAGGTGAAACACATAACAATACTGAGACACTAACAATACAGCTGAGTCAAGTCTACTGTTAGTGTACAATCTTAACGATGACCGCAGTAAAAGAAAAGAAAAGCCCTTCATAACAACTTATTAGAGAGACCAAAAAAAGTGATTAAAGGAGTTTTATGTTGTATTGATATTCCAAACCCTCAATAGCAGGGGAAAGTCATGTATCAGAACTAGGGATGGGAATCGAGAACCGGTTCTTTTTGAGAACTGGATCCCAGTAGTTCGATTCCTTGGAATCGTTTGCCTGCCTGCTTATCGATTCTGCCTTCGTTGCACATGTGCGATGACATTACACGTGCGCTGTATTGTTTTGGTCAGAACGTAGTCAACATGGCATTGAGGCAGAAACGGTCTAAAAAGACGACACCAGGTCCACTTACTTGTAACACTTGCAAAGCTTCCATTTCTTCTAAAGGGTGGAATCCCTCCAATATGTGAAAACATTTGTCCACAGTATGTGAATTATTTGATTTGCTACTTAGCGACGCTTGTGAGTCTAGCAGCAGAGTGAACACCAGGCTGTCATCTGGGCCCAGTTCCGGTTCCGGTGCTGGCAACAAACGTCGTACTCCCTCAAATACAAGTTTCCAAAGGTAGGGGAAAGGAAATGAGGTGCACAACAACAGGAGACGGGCAGAGTCAAACCAGTTCCATGTAGTGGAAATGCGGTAGTAGAGGAATTTGTAAAGAGTCTTTAGTTTCACTTTCACTGTACACCCCCCCCACACACACACCAAAACCGGGCCTAGTGTCATCTGTTATTATTTGTGCATACTGTATACGTTATATTTTCTGTGCAGAGATGGAAATATAAAGGACAGTTAATGCAAACACACCTATTTGTACTCTTATTCCCTCACCCAATGAGAATCGATAAGGAATCGGAATCGTTAAATTCTTATCGATTCCCATCCCTAATCAGAACACATTTAGGACCAAAACCACCTACAAATCAAGGCTATAAATCTACAGACTTTATCACTCACTTAATAAAGAATGAAACTTTGTTTACACACATCTGTATTATGGAATAACTAGAAGCACTCGGAGAGCGCAGACCTCCACCAAGGCTGATCAGTGGCCCCCCCCGTGGGCCCCCCCACGCCAAGGAGGTTATGTTTTTGCCAGGGTTTGTTTGTCTGTCTGTTAGTGTGCAACATAACTCAAAAAGTTATGGACAGATTTGGATGAAATTTTCAGGGTTTGTTGGAAATGGGATAAGGAAGAAATGATTAAATTTTGGTGGTGATCGGGGGTGGGGGGCCCATGGGGGGGGGGGCACTGATCAGCCTTGGCGGAGGTCTGCGCCCCCCCCGTGGGCTCCCCCACCCCCGTGGACCATCTTCTGACACCATGTACCATACTTTCCGGACTATAAGCCGCACCTGACTGTAAGCCGCACCCACCCCTTCTCCACCATCTCACCATCAATTCATTGATGCCAAGCTTACGTGCAGCAGCTCTATTTCCTTCTTCGTCAGCCGGATCGATCGTTAGCCCAGAAAACATAAATTAGCCCCATCATTTTAGAGCCGCGGGTTCACAGTGTGTGGAAAAGTGTAGCGGCTCATAGACCGGAAAGTACGGTATTAGTTGTGGCTTCTTCATAAGAATGCACAGACAGGCGCTTGGCTTTACCTTCAGGACCAGGAGTTTATTAACATATAACAAGCCCGACATTGGTAGCCTTCATATCAGTAGAACGATAGCTCACTTCATAATCGTAACAACTTCTGTATTACTCCCCCTCATAGGCTGTAACACTGACTCGCGTATAAGTGCGCGGCACTCTATACTACAGTTCGTGTTGTCAATAGCTGCACCGGAAGTGTGTTTGGAATCGTCCAAAACAAGGTCAGAACTGTCACAGTTTAGTCTGAACTGTGGATCAACAAACAGCAACTTAGTAAAGATAAGAACATTATATAATAACTTTATACCTTCAGAAGCCTCACAGTCAAACTCACCCATGTAGAAGAATCACAGACTCACTTTTCACTTACTCTGAAAGTTGTTTCTTAATGGTTTTCATCCCATCTGGTCAGTTTTTCAGCTTTCCTCACCATGGGAAACCGGTCATGGAGACTGATCTGTTATGGGATTAACAAGTAAAAATGATCCGCTACTGAAATCATGAATGAAAGCTGTGGATAAACAATAGTAAAGTGACTTTCAGCAAATATATTTCCTCTCATCATATTGCATCCAAAGTTTAACATTTACCATCCCAGTGTTTGGACAACATACACTACAGCACTTATTCAAAGCATTCATTACTAAAAACACATAATAAACCATGTAAAATGTAATAAATATCCAGTTGTTACAATAAAATTAACGATGTGTTGATAAGGACAAGTATAAGGCCATTAGCTTTGAAGAGCGTAATAAACACTGCTCACAGGAGTGAGTTACAAAGTACAAATTGGACGTTTCACATCTTTTTATGGTCCAATATAGGCTAGTGGTGTGACTGCAAGGGGATCATTCAGTTCTTAGTTCAAGATTATGGTGATAAGGAGCAGTCAGACAAAAGTCAACTAAAATTTTTGACCCAATTTCTTTTGTTTATGAAATTCTGACAATTTATAAGTAAACTGAAAATGGGTCACTGTCAGTTTAATTAACAATGTGTTAGGGAAAAAAGCCAAAATAGTCAACATTTTTTTAATTCCTACAATTAATACTTGAAAGTTGCTTTGAGGTTCAAAGTCATGTTTTATTATGATTTTCCTGCTAGATGCCAGTAAATCCCTAAATGTTACAGAGTCCCTCTTTACAGCCAACATTTACTTTGTTTTGGGGGTTTTAGTTAACAAGATACTAACTCTAATTCATTTAAATATAGTAGGTGAAAGTAATAAATCTAAACATTGGATGCCACCCAATATAGACTATAAAAAAAAAAAAAAAGAAGCGGGCAATGCAAAGTTGGTGGACTCTGGAGGCAACCATCTTCGTCTGTAGATGTAAATGGCTCATTTTATGTTAATGAAGACACATTTTTGGAGTAAAGTTCAGTGTAATTTCATAGGAGCCAGACATTTTGGAGCCACCATCTAGTGGCCATCAGCAGTATTACACTTTTAGATGCTTCTACATTGGTGATCCCACAAATTTCCTTTTATCGATACAGTTGTGGCCAAAAGTTTTGGGAATGATATGAGATTTGTCAAGTTTTTTTTTTTTTTTAAATTCAACACTAGTCGCTTTTCCATTGACCCTCAAATTGGGCAAATATAACTTGTGCATAAAAAAATTACCAAATAGAAAAACGACAATTTTGCCAAAAGTCTCATTTCGGGCATAGTGCAAATAGTATGTCACGCAAAACTGCAATGAAAGACCTTTTTTCACAACTAGAGTCAGGTGAATTAAAAAGATGGATGTTGACGGATGTTACAACAAGCGAAGAAGAGTTTTAAAAGAAACATGGCGTGGTATGTGTGGACACACCAGGAAACCCAATCATTTTTTTAAATTTAGTACAAGATAGAGGGGTGAAGAAGAAGAAGAAGAAGAAGAAGAAGAAGAAGAAGAAGAAGAAGAAGAAGAAGAAGAAGAAGAAGAAGAAGAAGAAGAAGAAGAAGAAGAAGAAGAAGAAGAAGAAGAAGAAGAAGAAGAAGAAGAAGAAGAAGAAGAAGAAGAAGAAGAAGAAGAAGAAGAAGAAGAAGAAGAAGAAGAAGAAGAAGAAGAAGAAGAAGAAGAAGAAGAAGAAGGAGTAATTGAAGAAGTAGCTGAAGAAGAAATAGTTGAAGAAGAAGAAGTAATTGAAGAAGTAGTTGAAGAAGATGAAGATATTTGTAAATCAACACAATATTTACATTCATCACCATGTTTATGGAATGACTTCTCGTGTCATCTCGCGATAATAAATAAACAAGTCATCGCATTTGTGATTTAACGGGAAAAAAAAAACATTACGCACTTCTGTTTTTTCGACATTTAGTAAATATCGGTAAAGTTTTGCGCACAAGTCCAATGGAAAAGCGACTACTGTCCTGTTTTTCCTGAGGTGCATTGCATAACAGTTAGGAGTATTATTATCACGGGTTTGGTTAGGACCCAAATGCAGTTCACCAGGCGTTAGAATCAGTTCATATTGAAGACATACAGAAATAGGGAAAGCAAACTAAGTATTACAAGGAGCAGGTGAAGAGATGTGGTCCAGAACGGAAGGCAGGCTTGATTACCGGAAGACAGATGAAGAGACGTGGTCCAGGGCAGAAGGCAGGTAAGTTAACCAGGAGACAGGTGAAGAGACGTGGTCGGGCCTGGCAGAGTCCAAACCAGAAAATCCACAAGTACCAAACTCAGGGTCATAGGCAGGAAACAGGTCTTGTTACCAGGATTGAGGCGAAGAGACGTGGTCAAAATCAGGCAGGGGATAGAAAGCAGGAAAGTGAGTACAGATAATACAGAGTCTGACAGGTTCTGAAGACACTGTAGCACAGACAGCAGAGTCAGAGAGGCTGATATACTGGGCTGACTGGGAATGAGCTGCAGCTGGGTGAGCAGGTGAGGAGAGGTGACCTGATGAGGTGGGAGTGGCTAGCAGGATGAGTGACAGGGAAAGCATGAAACAGGAAACTGTAAGAGATGTAATGTTCCAGAAACTGTAGAGCAAAGGTGTCAAACATGTGGCCCGGGGGCCAAATCCAGCCCGCCAAAGGGTCCAATCTGGCCTGCGGGATGAATTTGTGAAATGCAAAAATTACACCGAAGATATTAACAGTCAGTGGTGTCAAAATCATTTTAATTCAAGTTCCACATACACACACATACAGTCCAATTAGATTTCAAGCGGGTCAGACCAGTAAAATATTCTCACAATAACCTATAAATAATGACAACCCCAAATTTTCTCTTTGTTTTTTTGGTGTAAAAAAAAGTAAAATTACATGAAAATGTTCTCATTATCAAACTATACTTTTACAAAAAATGTGAATAACCTGAACAAACAGGAATGTCTTAAGAAAAGTAAAAGCAATTTTGCAAATATTCTGCCTGTAACTAAATGTTTTTTGCAATTGTAATGCACATGTGTAAATGATAAACTGATAAACAGAGGCATAATATTGTTAAAATTGCACTTGTTTTTCTTAAGACAATTCAAGTTGTTCATGTTATTAAGATTTTTCAGGAAACTTTGTAGATGTAAACCTGATTATAATATAATTTTACTTTTTTCACTGTTATTATTTTACTGGTAAATAATGACAACCCCAAATTTTCTCTTTGTTTTTTTGTTGTAAAAAAAAAAAGGAAAATTACATGAAAATATTTTCATTACCAAACTATACTTTTACAAAAAATGTGAATAACCTGAACAAACAGAAATGTCTTAAGCAAAGTAAATGCAATTTTACCAATACTCTGCCTGTAACTAAATGTTTTTTTGCAATTTTAATGCACATGTGTAAATGATAAACTGATAAACAGAGGCATAATATTGTTAAAATTATACTTGTTTTTCTTAAGACAATTCAAGTTGTTCATGTTATTCAGATTTTTAAGGAAACTTTGTAGATGTAAACCTGATTATAATATAATTTTACTTTTTTTCACTGTTATTATTTTACTGGTAAATAATGACAACCTCAAATTTTCTCTTTGTTTTTTTGGTGTAAAAAAAAGTAAAATTACATGAAAATATTTTCATTACCAAACTATACTTTTACAAAAAATGTGAATAACCTGAACAAACAGAAATGTCTTAAGAAAAGCAAATGCAATTTTACCAATATTCTGCCTGTAACTAAATGTTTTGTGCGATTGTAATGCACATGTGTAAATGATAAACTGATAAACCGAGGCAGAATATTGTTAAAATTATACTTGTGGTGGAATGGGTTTGGCTGATTAAGCGTGGCATTAATGACTTTCTAAGACAAAGATTTAATATTGTGAAAAATAACTGTTTTCTGTGAATTTGAAATTGAGTCTTTAGAACAGGGGTGTCAAACTTATTTTAGTTCAGGGGCCACATTAAGCCAAATTTGATCTGAAGTGGGCCAGGCCAGTGAAATAATAACATAATAATAATAATACTCCAAACTTTCTTTTATGTTTTAGAGCTAAAAAAGTAAAATTATGTAATGAAAATATGTACATCTACCAACTACCCTTTAAAACAATGTGAATAACATGAAGAAACTGAAATTTCTTCAGAAAACTAAGTGCAATTTTAACAATATTATGTCTCAGTTTATCATTTAAACATGTAAATTACAATTTACAGATCACAGTGGATCAACAAATACACAAAACATTTAATAACAGGCAGAATATTGGTAAAATTACACCTCAGACATTTCAAAATGTTTATATTTGTTGAGGTTATTCATGTTGTTGTGAAATGTTAGTTTGTTTTAGCGTAAATCCAGTAAAATGACATGAAAATTTTTCCATTTACAAAGAGAAAAATTTGGAGTTGTGAGTATTTATGGGTCATTATGATCGTATTTTACTGATCCGACCCACTTGAGATTAAATTGGTTTGTATGTGGAAGCTGAACTAAAATGATTAATATCTTCAGTGTAATTTTTGCATTTCACAAATTCATCCCAGGGGCCAGACTGGACCCTTTGGTGGGCCGGATTTGGCCCCCGGGCCGCATGTTTGACACCTATGCGTTAGAGTATTTAAAAACAACAAAAAATAGCAATAGAATATCAGGAGGTAAATACGTTTTTTTTTTTTTGTATGTGTTATAGCCTGTAAGCCATGAGAGATAATTCATATCAGGAGGGTGGCGGAAATACACAATTAATGTTTGCAGCCGCTGTTAAAAAAACAAAAAAGAAGAAGAAGGATGAGTGAGAGGGAGCAGACAGGTGGAATGGGTTTGGCTGAGTAGGTGTGGCATTAATGACTTTCTGAGACAAAGATTTAATATTGTGAAAAATAACTGTGTTTTCTGTGAATTTGAAATTGAGTCTTTAGAACATTTGTGTTTTGATTGCTCATACATCAGGACATTTTGGACGGCATTTCAAGACTGGACATCTGAGAAGGACTCCTGATGTGGTATCATTACCTCTGCCAAGGACGTTATGTTTTTGCCAGGGTTTGTTTGTTTGTCTGTTTGTTTGTTTGTTTGTTTGTCTGTCCGTTAGTGTGCAACATAACTCAAAAAGTTATGGACAGATTTTGATGAAATTTTCAGGGTTTGTTGGAAATGGGATAAGGAAGAAATTATTAAATTTTGGTGGTGATCGGGGGTGGGGGGGCCCACGGGGCAGGGCCACTGATCAGCCTTGGCGGAGGTCTGCGCTCTCTGAGTGCTTCTAGTTTTGATATTTACATTAGAGATATCAGGTATTTTGCAATGTTACTTGAAGTATTTTTAGGTATTTAAGTACTGTAATTGCAGTGATTAATCACCGTTGTGTTTTGTGCAATTTTTTCCGTATATTTACACACATTTATTACCTCCGCCAAGGAGGTTATGTTTTTGCCAGGGTTTGTTTGTCTGTCCGTTAGTGTGCAACATAACTCAAAAAGTTATGGACAGATTTTGATGAAATTTTCAGGGTTTGTTGGAAATGGGATAAGGAAGAAATGACTAACTTTTGGGGGTGATCCGGAAGAAATCCTGGATTCTGGATCACTTTGAAATTTTCATTAACATTGTGGTAAATGGGGCCAAAATTTTCGTTTCCCAATATCTCGCTTAATTATTGACCAAAACTTATGAAATTTAACTCAGGACTTGACAATGGGGTCCTCTATCACATTTCAAAGGCTGATCCGGATCTGATCCAGAAGGCGGATTTTATTTTAAAAAATAAATGTAGGATTTGTATCACTGATTATGTGGGGAATTTTTGCGCTTGGCGGAGGTCTGTGCTCTCCGAGTGCTTTTCTAGTTGTTCTTGTTTTGAGGAGAATAAAATGTTATTTCATACGAAAATGTTTTATTTTCTTCTTCATTTTTAGGCAACAGACTAGTCCACATAATGTACCGTGATGTTTTTGGTCCAATTCCAGCATTTGCCTAATGTCACCTCTCATGTCATGTATTTAGCCCACACATTTGAACTAACTATTCTTTTTGACGGTAAGATAATATTTACTGCTGCACCAATTAAACACCTTTGAAATGTAATGTCAATCATCACATGTAGCCTATTTTGTCATTGAAACATTGGTGTTTCAAAACAATGCAAAAAACATAAAAGACCCAGTCTTTTGAACAGCTCTTTTCAGTGAACAGCTCCCTTCAAAGAGCCAAAAGTCCCATCACTAATGCTCAGTCTGGGAAAAAAAAGTGTTTCTCTATGGAATTCTTTAGAATGTATCTCCAGTTTGATTAGTAAAGTTGGAAAAAAACTAAACAAAACAAAAAGATTAGGTGTGGCATGGTGAGGGAGAGGACAGCAGCATGGAGTCCCAGGTGAAACCAATGTTGTTGATGAAGTGACAGAGTCAGGGAGGAGACAGCAGCAAAGCAAACTGTGATGATTATATATGTTTCAAATACTTCTTTTTTTTTTTTTTTTAATAAATAATATTTAAGCAAAGAATCCATGTCATTTCCAAAATGTTTGGCCAGAAGTCACTGTCTGTTGAGTTGTAGACAAGCTTTCCCATGACAGAGAGTCTGCTGTAGTTATGAGTCACTTTATCAGACCCTTGGATCAGTCAATTTAAGGTTCTTTGTATTGTCTTATCAGATTCATTAGTAAGGTTGTGTAATCTGTCATCATCTGCCATGGATTGATGATGATGATAGTGATGGTTCCTGATACCTGGTCTGTGATCTGATGTTTAGTCACGGTGTATCATGCGTCAGATCTGGGTCAAATCACAAGAAGGTCATGCATAAACCAGACCTCTGGCTTGTAGGTATTTTCTGTAATGTCTGATAAACTGGTGAGGAGGTTGAGCTGGTGGGTGGAAACAGAGATAGTGAACATCAGCAGCATTGGAGAGTATGATCCATTCACATGAACTGGTGAGAAGTTAGGGTCAGATCTGGGGCTGCCCTGACAAGCTGATACAGTGATGATAAACTTTTCCTCCTGTTTTGATTTGTGTCTGTGAATCAGGGTAATTTCCTCACATTCTTCCCATGTGAGCTACCCTATTAATTCCTAATAACTGTTAATTAAAAGCTATCTAGTATTTCATCAATTCATTTCTTATCTAGACTTTTGCTGTGAAATATTCAACAGGAACATTTGTTTCAAACTCAACACCTGGTTTTACATGAATATATTTAATGTGCATTTTAAAATTTTGTTAAGTATTGAAAACACTTAATGACATTTCCAGCTTTAAAAAAAAAAAACACTTTTTCTCAAAGAAGTACATTTAGTTCATGTGACTGATCAGCTGATTGTGTGGGTGTTTGTGGTGTTCTCACAGATATTCTGATAAAACAGTGTGAAACCATGCCTGTTGGTACGACAGATAGACAAGATTATTCCTCTTTGTCATCTAAAGCTTAATTATAGATGGAAAATAATAACAGACTGAAGAGTCCCAAGGAGGGGCGCCGCTACCAATCATGGGCCCAATGTAAGCATAATCGCTGTGGACCCTACAGAAAATGGCATTTCCCATCTTCTCCATCTGTCAGACCGAGGGTGGGGAATATGTACGTGGGGGTGCGCTCAAGAAATAATGTCACTTATAATACTGTAAAAATGAAACCAAAACTTAACATGCGTTCACTGTTCGCCTCCCAACTTCTACACCTCTCTTCTACAGCAGATCTTACTCAAAATTTTCACAACTTCCGTATCCACTGGGCCCCCTCCACTGCTCTATGGGCCCCTCACAAACACTGGGCCCCATTAATTTGTCATGTTTAAACCCCCCCCCCCCCCACACACCCTTAATTGGCACCCATTTTCATGTTTGAGAGTTTTCAAAAGTTTGCCTCAAATTTACTTGAAAATTTTTTGATGGAAACAGCTGTTAAATTATGTAACTCATGAAATTGGGAATCTGGTACATTCATACAAAGACATTTTGATTCAGAAATCTGTAACAATTGAAACCAGTCAAGAAAAATCAGCAGAGTGTTGAAAATATCATTTCAAGGTTCTTAAAAAGTCTTACATTTCGAAATCTGCATTTAATACCATAAAAAAGTCTTTAAAACAGGGGTCTCAAACTCAACTTACCTGGGGGCCGCTGGGTCGCATTAAGTATTCCACAAAAAAAAGGGTTTCTTTACTTTACTCACAGTTGGTAACATGCACTTTCTGATGAACTCACCTTCTTTGAATGGCTTTCCGGCCTTAGCAATCATCTCACTCACCACGTAGCTAGCTTCAACTGCTGCTTCATTCTCTTTGCTTACTTTCTTTAATAAATCTTGTTACCTCAATAGACATTTTTCAAGATTGGCGACCCGGTTCTTTCTCTCATCTCCCTGGTTTTTTGTAAACTCCTCAGCATGTCTAGTTGAGGAATGATGTCAACCGCAACTTCCTCTGCGCATATTAGACATGTAGGGGTGCCCCTATGCTCGACAAACTCAAAAAAGTCTCCCACTTTTCCTGAAATTGCCCGTGTTCATTGCCAAACTTTCTCCTCATGGCACAATTTGAGATACATGACTGAAACTGGGTGATGGTATATATTTTCTGTCCACTGTGGTCACTCCACAATATGTTTCAACTAAGTGACAAACATTCATACTTCCCCAGATACTTCGTAGTTGGCTAGCTTGACAACAGATGCTGCCGAAAGCTGTCATGAGACTATCTATGGTAGCCCATAAATGATAAAAATAAATAAAATAAAAGCGTGGCAAGACTCAGCAAAAAGGTGTGTTTGAGAATTATGTGCAGGTCGCACTAACACTAAACTTTGATGTGAAGTAGGGGACCACAAAATATCATTCTGTGGGCTACAATTTTCTCCTGGGCCACGAGTTTGAGACCCCTGCTTTAAAAGGTGTTGAATTTGATATGTTAGGTCTGAAGTTATGTTGCCATAAACTTGTTGTGTTTAAATGTGTCTGGAAAATGTCCAAGCTGCAAAGAAAGTAACAGTCTGTTCAGTTCCACCTGTTCCAAACTGAAAATTTCAACCCTATTTCTGATTAACGACACCGGAAAGGTCATTTTAAGCACTGGCCCTTTAAATGCACATGAGCCACTTCATGGCCCACCCCCTCCAAGTAGTTGGCTGTGCTTCTCTGTCCCGTTCAACCACTTCTGTTCATTAATACAACCAACAATTGTACATTTTAGGTAATCGGCTTGAACTTTGGACAGATTTTCAGTGTGGACTACAACTGCGGCTGCTGACAAACAATTATGTCGTACTTGGAGAAATGTTCATCTGAAGTCTTGACCTTATATGTGGAAATGTCGTGACGTAACTAGTTATAAAATGTAACAAATTAAGAAGGAATTAAAACAGGTTGTAGAAATCGCCTCGATTTTTTCTGGAATGAATATAAAGAAGATTCAAATTTTTTGGAACTATTAGGGTCCAAATACACAAAGAAATGTACCAAAGACTAATAAAAGTGGGAAGGAATTAAAATGAGTTGTAGAAATCCACTCGATTTTTGCCAAAATTTATATAAAGATAACTTTGCAGCACTTAAAGGGTTCAAATTTAAACTTTTTGACCAATTAGGGTCCAAATACACAAATAAATGAACCAAAAAGACTAATAAAAGTGGGTTTAGCAAAATATGACTCCTTTAAAGTGAGCGCAGAAAACTCTCCAACTTCAGCAGATGAATGTGTTTTTAAGACATGGTTCTGAACACCGAGGAGAAACCAGACCACAAAATGGAAAACGGAAAACACTTTATTGACTGAAGGGTGTGGGGGGGTCTTGTATCAGTGTGTTTGCATACACTGCTCTCAGGTTCCAGCTGTATAAAACCTTTATTGTGGTTGTCTGGTTTTGCATAATCCTGACTATGAGGCCAAGGTCACCACGATAATGGCTGAAGGCCAAATACAAGCTCAAACAGTTGTGGGAAAGTGGGTTGTGTCTGTCAGACTGATACAGGAGATGTGGAGTGTGGATAAGCACAACAGAGCCCGGGGCCATCGAAAACAATATTAGAACAAGCAAAGTGAGTAAGTGAGATGACAGCAGACAGATGGAGATAGTGGAGTCACGTGTTGTGTACATGAATGTGAGTGGAAACATAGTAGGTGTGTTTGTGCATGTTTGTGTGCATGTGCTCAGCAGGTGTAGATGAGTTTTCTACTTTGGATAAGACTGAAATTTGTTGTTGCAAGGACTGGTCTGAGGCTTAGGTTTGCCTCATGTCCACAACTTCCACTGAAGAATAAATGATTCCAGCAGCCCCACTTCAACACAAAACCTGGCAACATGGTTCGATCTACTGTATAAAAGCACTTAAAAAGAGCAATGTTGTGGTTATTTTAGTATTATTTCAGACCAAGAGCTAAATCAATTTGTTCTACTAATGTTATGTCTCTACCCTCTAATGCAGGGGTGTCAAACTCATTGTAGTTCAGGGGCCACATACAGCCCAACATGATCAGAAGTGGGCCAGACCAGAAAAATGATAATATAATATAAAATAATGTCAAATCCAAACTTTTCTCTATGTTTAAGAGAGAAAAAAAAGTCCAATTATATTATGAAAATAGGTACAGTGCAAAAATTGAAATCTTCTTAAGTGTATTTTTCTCATTTCTAGTCAAAATATCTCATCACACTTAAAACTAGAAGCCCTCGGAGAGTGCAGACCTCCGCCAAGGCCGATCAGTGCCCAATTTCACCACAAAAACAGCATATTTTCCTAACTGTACATTAATTTATGAAAGTTTCAGTGGTTCCATTAGTTACCTAAACTCTGGACATTTGTTCTGCTTAACCCATAAAGACCCAAACATCTACCGGTGGCCAAAAGCATCTACTGATCTAAAATATTTAATACCTCTTGATCCACTAATCCTATCAATCCATGTAAATAATTGATGTAAAATACAGTTTATCATCTTTTCATGTTCATCAGATATGACCCATTTGGACGTTCAGAGGCTCCGTAGTGAACGTGGAAACACCGTCAACTTCTACAACATTGATTCACCAGTAAAACCCATGGAGTTCAATCAGTGACAGTGGACGGAGACACTTGGTTTATGTTCAGTTAATGATAGATTTTGTTGAAAAAGTCACTTTTTCTTCAGTTTTCTCTGTTTCTAATATGATAACCCATAACTTTAATCTGAGCTTTTATGAACATCTACACGATCACGGCCTAATCACAATCAAGGGTACCAGAAAGGGTGCACATATAGATAAAAAATAATAATGCTCCATCAAAAAATCAGACAGGCCATTTTATTTGTCTGATATTTCTCTTTTAAAGTCCAAAATATTTTTGGATTATGGTGTCTACTAAACATTTCGCAGGCTTGTAGGCAACCCCTGTCAAATCAGAAATTATTCGGTGTACGGACACTACAGCCAAATAGCCTCCATATTTAATGCCTACAAAGGTATACAAATGTTTCAGCACTCAGGATAATCATGCATTGTTTATTGCATAGATGTCATTTCCAAAGCATGCGTGCTGAAAAATTCCATATATTGACAGAAACAATAAAATTAGACCCACATATTTTGAATATGGTGTACAGACACTACTTGGTGTACGGACTCTACAAGATTGGAATGGAAATCTGGCTTACCACATGGTGGCATCTGTGTTAGATCTGTAACTAAGTCTTCCTGGTACAGGAGGAAATAAACATTTGTGAACAAGTTATAACAATATATCTATAAGGCACATACGCCATATTATTGATGGAAGTATATTGGTGTACGGACACTACATGAATTTTGGTGAACAACGCGCCATTGAAAACATGTGGTTTGACATAAATATCCGTTTGCCACATTGTTACCAAATTTTCTGCAGCCAGGGAGCATATAAAAATCTGTCTAGTAGTGCATATTTAGTCATAATAATACTTAACTCTTTAAGTGCCAGACAGTTAAGGGGCTAATAAGCCTTAAAAGTGCCACAGAATTTGGCCGTTTTTCAGTATTTCGCGTCGTTTTTATAATATTTGAAGAATCCTGCAGGAAACCGCTCGGTAACATCCGACCGATTGCTGATTAGATCCAAAACGCACCGGACGCAGCCGATTCATTATTGATCGTAATTTGCATAATTTATTATAATAATAATAATAATAATAATAATGATAATAATAATAATAATAATAATAATAATAATAATAATAATAATAATAACAATCTTTATTTATATCGCACTTTTCATACATTAAAAACTGTAGCACAAAGTGCTTTACATATCAGTTTAAAAATCAGTACCGCCCCCCACCCACACCCACCCACTCACCCGCACACACACACATACACATGCAAACCCACATATACATGTAAACCCACAAGCTCACACATACTTAAGAAGACTGACTGAGCACGGGTAGACCAGAACAAAAATGTACAAGTAAAAGTTAAACATCAATTTAGGAGGCGCTGTCTCAGGGAGCCATCCGCACCAGGAGGCAGCCGCCGACCCCGGCGACCAGGCACCAGCAACACAGCCCCGCATCCCAACTAGTGGGAGAGGGCCAACTGGGACCCCCACCCACCAGAAAGGAGCGGACCCCAGTGAGAGAAGGCGCCACAGCCCCGGAGTCCACAGCCGCCCCCCGGCATGGAGGGCTCCCTCTGATGAAACACCGGAGAATAAGAAACATTAAAAAGAAATAAAAATATTATTCGGTCGCGTGACCTCAAATTCCCGTCTGCTTGGTCTCAAAAGGGGGACACAGAAAGAACGTCATCGAAATGTGAGAAAGAAATGGGGGTGGATGGTTTGTTTGTACACAAATGTGGCGTGTTCTCCAAAGCCGATCTGATCGGCCCGTGGCACTTTAAAGGTTGTTTTCGTAAAGCCGATTTAATCGGCCCATGGCACTGAAAGTGTTAAATAACAGGTTCCCATTCTATTATTACAATTAAAGGGCTGTAAAAAAAGGGTTTTCAGAACAAAATGGTTGATTGTCTTAATACTGAAAATAAGAATTGATAATCAAACAGCTGTTCAACAAAAATGATCAATAAATGAAAAGCAATGTGATGTGTGTATTCTGTAATAAAAAAGACACAGGAGTTGAGTAGTAATTATTTATTGTGTTACAAAACATTATGTACAATAATTTTGCTCTCTTACAACAATAAAATTGTGCACGTTTTCACGCTCATTGGGTCGCCATTTTATCAGTTTTATTGATTTTCTTCAAATTTGTAGGATTGCAAGATCTAGTAATAAGATGGCCAAAGAAATATTTTGGGAATGGTTTTGGGGGGATCTATTTGCAATACTGATTAATAGCTGATGCAAATATACTTGTACACCTTGATTGTGATCAGGCTGTCACTGAATAAAATATAGGAAAATGCATGATTTTCACTGAAAGAATGCCTAAATAAAGTGTATAATATTAAAAAATGGTGATAAATCACTTAAGAAAGGTTGAATAGAGAGGAAAAATTCATTTGGGAAGTACCACAAATGTAGCACTGGGTCTTTATGGGTTAAGTTATGTTTCTGCTTTCTCTGATGTAAACCCAAAGCATCTTTTGGACATAAAACATACTGCATGTACTTCATGGTATCCCAGTACTTTTTCAGTCTTCAGCGTCTTCACCTTGTTATTATTTCTTCTTCAGCATTAGCAGCAAAACAACACATTGCACTACCTCTGCAGATTAGTCAAGTCAACACAGAACAATTTAGTTTGTACAGATCTTAAAAGAATCAGCATAGACTTAAAAAAATAAATAAATAAATCACTGGCTTGGGGACATTAACACTGGAAACCCATGACTCATTCAAAAACAGACACATTAAAAATTTCTGTAAAATATTAACATTCATTAACAGTGCTGAGTAAAACAGATTAAACAGTGGTCTTATTTATTGAATTTAATGGTGTACAATCTCACTGAAAAGCAGATAATAGGCTATGCCTCAAATTAAGATTAATTCCAACCAAAGATTGTGAGCATATCTTTCCCTTCAAACAATCCAAAGATCAAAATAAATCTGTGAAAACAAAGAAACAGGACTCAAGTGAGCACATACTATACTGCACCTGCTTTACTGTACAGTTGTTTTGTTCTGTTTGCAAAGGGGAAAAAACTTTATCTCTGTCTTTTGTCTTGATCAGAAGTGTGATTAAAGTTTTGCCACAGACACTTTTCAGATTTCCAACAGGACCCTACAGCATTCTTAAGTTTAGGACTGGATGTTCTAGATGTTAATCATGTCTCATCTTGTGGATCGGAATCTAATAAATACATTCCCCGAAGCTGAATTTATCGTTACATCAAAGGATAGATAAAGAAATGTTGACTGTAAGTCAGTTTGATTTCCACACCTGTAGCTATGTTTCATGCAAATTTCTGAAAAGGTTTATATCATGCAAATTTCTGCGAGATATCATGATTCCAGTTGATGATGGGCCAACACCTCTGTCTTATCTTATTAGTTGCATGAACAACACTGGCAGAACAATTGGAGCAGAAAACACAAACATTAATCACTTACAAGCTGTATGCAAATTAAAACCTTCAATTATATGACTTGGATTAAGAAAGAAAAATACATATACAGCTCTGGAAAAATGAAGAGACCACTGAAATTTCCTCTGAAATCAGCATGTGTGCATGTATGAAAGCCATTCAGTTCTTGTTTCTGTTGAATTCCAACACAAGCACACATTATTCTACTGAATTAACATCTGATCCATGTCTTATTTAAGAAGGAGAAGTATAAAAACCACCACTGTGGCCATCACTATCTTCTTACCAGTGGCGGCTGCTCATCTTTCAGAAAGGGGAAGCTCATTGTCAGCTTACATTAAAAAAAGTCAAGTTATTTAAACATAAATTCATCCCTCCATTCCTGTTTAAGAAAATGGTCAGTGACCTTATCGTACCAAGTAAACAAGAAAATGTTGAAATTATGTTAAATTGAAACAAGGAAGCACAATGAGTGTGTTTCATTTACAGTGCAAGAAATGAACAAGTAATTTCGTAGTGGTTTCTCTCCTGATTTCACAGCAGAATACACGACGGTATTAAACTGAACTCTGTCAAGTGAAGGAGTAGATCTCAAACTAGCTGTCAATCAAACAGGATTTAGCCTTTCAACCGATCCTCCAATCAGCACCTAGAAACCTGGTGTCCAGCCCAGCCGAGCTCCGCCCACAGCTCCATTCACCCCCAGAGACGCTGAGCGTCCAGGGATGGGACAACATCGTGGCATTTATCCAATTACTGTCCAGTTTTGAGGCAATGAAAAAAACTGTTCCACTCAGTCCCATTGAAGTGCATGGATGCTGAGCATCTACGGGCAAATGCACTGAGCAGAGATCATATGAGAAAACAGCGCAACGGGAATGTATGAGAAGTGAACAACATCGCGTCCAATGGTTTGTGATAAAGCTGATTCTGAATGAACTTGTCTTTGAGATGAACGTGTTCTAACACATTTGTAGTCAATGACATGTCAACACAACCGTACGTATTTAACCATTTAATTTTCGTAATTTTAGGGGAAGCCGGGCTTCCCTTGCAGTCTATGAGAAATTGCCACTGCTTCTTACAATAGCCAATAGCCAATATTAGTGCTGCAAAAGTAACTGAAATCAAAAATTAATATTGAAAACTACTGGATTTCTGCTCTGACAATGTTCCCAAACTCTGAGGACTGTTTTTTTCTATCAGGACAAAGCTCCTGGCTTCAGCTAGCTCAATAAAGGTGTGGATGATGGACCACCAGATGAAGACCCTCTCACGGCCCGACCAATCTGCAGACCTGAACCCACTTTGAAAACTTCTGGAGGAAGATGGATGGTCACAAGCCATGGAACATTGTTGAGCTTCTTGAATTTCAACCAGGGTGACTCCTGAACTACAATATAAAACAATTCAACAGCATAAAAATATTAAAATAATTCACCTTTTAAATTTGTGGTGTTACTGCAGAGGCGAATGACTCTATTGCACACATCACATGTGGCAGTTTCCCTGTCAGCTGCAGTGAATAAGCTCCACACAGTGCTTCTCTATCTCTCCGCCATCACAGGTTGCTCTCAGGCAGTGCTCTGACTCTGTGCTCTCTGGCAGAACGGGGGTGGGGGGGCTATTTGCACACACAGACTTGGAGAGACACTGCGCTCACATGAACTCTGTGAGGAAATTCGAGTAATTTGCCGGACGAATAGAAGAGTAACTGCAAAAATATCGATCTCATCATGCTATTATTGATCCAATACTGATGTTCACCTTGGTATTGATACTATTGATATTTAGACTGATACATCCAACACTACATGTCATACCTTGGACGTGTTTCATTATCTTTCTGAAATGTCCAGTTTTGACCTTGACAGAACAGAGCACGTGCAGAAGGGAGCATGTGGATTTGGAGAATGGAGCAATACTTGGCAGACTTCAATGGCTTAAAAGTTAGTCTTAATTCAATATATCAAAAATGCATGCGGTGTCCAAAGACTTTTTCCCACCACTGTACGTAATTGAAGGCCAAGGACTGAGCCGTATTTGGACATTATGCTTCTTCAGATGAACGACCACTCCAGTCACTGCTCTGTCCACGTCTGTGTCCTCGTAATGAAGAACACATGACTTTTCCCTTATTCACACAAATGATGGTTTCTCCTTGATCTTCTCTGCATTTGTGAGTTCAGTGTTTGTTCATCCCTGCTATAACTGGCACCTGTCCAATGGTAACGTTGACCCTTTGCATTTCAGTAAACCAGGGATAAGTTGAGCAACTAACTTCCCATTCAAAGTCACAGGGAAAACTAATAAATGAAGGTAAATTCAACTGTCTAGAACATTCAGTATTTTCCTTGCTTTTCTTTACAACCTTGGGGTACAACGTTGGGTCTTGTTTTGCTCTCTCTTTTTGCGTCACTGGTGATGACGTGTTGTTGCTGCTGTTGGGAGAACTTTGGTCAACAGGGCAGAACCTTGACTTATCAACGCCACCACCGCTGTGATTCCAGTTTATCCAGATGGAGACAGAACCGGAACATTTACCGTCAGTCCGCCTCGTCTGTTCTCTTCATCTGAAGCTTATCTCAAAGTTCAGCATTCATGATTCACATGGAAATCAAAGCATCCTCTTCAGGGTTTTAATTTCACAAAATCCTTGAGGATTCAGTTCATTCTTCAAATAAATGACTGAGGCAGTGTTTTTTTACACACTAAAAACTGGGATCATTAGTCACCAAAAGATTTATGAAAACAAAATGGTATTTAATATTATTGGGTTCATGAAAACTCATATTTTAAAAAGTTGCAAATGTTCTGTCAAAATTTGTTTGATTTAGTTACTTAATAATTCACAAAAAGATTTACCATGTCTCAACTGTAGATGATTTTATTCTTTTCTTAGGTAGTAACTATAAAAAAATATTTAGAGCTATTAGTACTATTTACTCACCAAGAAATGATCTAAATAAGACAGTTCAGTGTATTACAATGAAAATATTATGTAAAATGCAAAATCAGATGACAAATCTTTGAAACGGATGACTTTAAAATGTCAGTACAAGTAAAATATATCTACTTATTCCAAAATTGTACATATAAAGAGAATAGAATAGAATAGAATAGAATAGAATGTCCTTTATTGTCATTATACTGAATGTACAATGAGATTGAAGAGCTTCTCCTTTTTCAGTGCAAGCAGGTAATTATAGATAAAATATAAGGTGCAAAACCTATACAAGATAAAGTCCTACAAGACAGTGTAGTTAGTTTTATATACAAATATGAAGATAAAAAGGATAAAAATTGAGAATATAACAAATGTAAAAATGTATTGCACATAATGATTGAATATTTACAGAACAGTTATAGTGCACAGGGTGATTAATACTCATAGATTAATACATGTCACAGGTGTCAAACATGCGGCCCGGGGGCCAAAACCGGCCCGCCAAAGGTTCCAATCCGGCCCGCAAGATGAATTTCCCAAGTGCAGAAGATAGTAACAGTGAAGGGTGTTGAATTCGAAAATAATAACATAATAACCTTGAAATAATGACTCCAAATGTTCTTCTTGGTTTAATGTGGAAAAAAATAATATGACATTATGCCTGTAAATAATGTCAACTCCAGTTTCTTCTCTTTGATTTATTGCCCCAAGTGGAGGAGTTTAAGTATCTCGGGGTCTTGTTCACGAGTGAGGGAAGGATGGAGCGTGAGATTGACAGACAGATCGGTGCAGCGTCTGCAGTGATGCAGTCGCTGTACCGGTCGGTTGTGGTGAAGAAGGAGCTGAGCCGAGAGGCGAAGCTCTCGATTTACCGGTCAATCTACGTTCCTACCCTCACCTATGGTCATGAGCTTTGGGTCATGACCTAAAGGACAAGATCCCAGATACAAGCGGTCGAAATGAGTTTCCTCCGCAGGGTGGCTGGGTGCACCCTTAGGGATAGGGTGAGGAGCTCAGTCACCAGGGAGGAGCTCAGAGTAGAGCCGCTGCTCCTCCACGTCGAGAGGGGCCAGCTGAGGCATCTGTTTCGGATGCCTCCGGGACGCCTCCCTGGGGAGGTGTTCTGGGCATGTCCCACCGGGAGGAGACCTCGGGGAAGACCCAGGACACGTTGGAGAGACTATGTCTCTCGGCTGGCCTGGGAACGCCTCGGGGTCCCCCCGGAAGAGCTGGAGGAGGTGTCTGGGGAGAGGGGGGTCTGGGCATCCCTGCTTAGACTGTTGCCCCCGCGACCCGGCCCC
This sequence comes from Sphaeramia orbicularis, assembly GCF_902148855.1. NCBI lineage: Eukaryota > Metazoa > Chordata > Actinopteri > Kurtiformes > Apogonidae > Sphaeramia > Sphaeramia orbicularis. The sequence goes on from NC_043972.1 coordinate 18,110,154, forward strand.
GGATAAGTGGAAGAAAATGGATGGATGGATGATTATTATTGCCAGAATGGTTGTATTGCACAGATAAAATAAATATTTAAAGATTATAGTGGTTAATAATAATCTATTTCCAATCCAGTCTTTTTTTTTTTTAATTCACATGGTTAATAACACATTGATTACCTGTAGACAAAAGAATAAGTATTAAAGAACATAAGGGAAAATGGAATAATTACATTAATATTAAACAAAATAGTATCACAGCAAGTAATGCACCTGAAATTGAACTAATCAGTATAAAATGTGCTTTTGTTTTCTTTAATAAATAGACAGAATGTGGGAAAATTGTGGAAAGTGTTTAAATATTCTTATTGTGAGTATTATTTTTCTGCTGCTAAGTGGAGCTGTCTAAAAGTGTGTTTTATCTTTATGGAATAAACGAAATAAGTGCAAAGAAAACCAAAACCCCTTGTCAGGAATTTATTTAAGTCATGCCATAGTGAGTTTATGACTTCCCCATATTTAAGTAGTTTAGCCGCCGGCACATGTGTGGATTGTGGTACTTGATGTGGTTCCAAGTGGAGATGTTAGCCTTAATCACAGTTCTTAAAAGATTCTTCAGCCTCGGAGTCTGACACGGGTTGGGCTGGGTTTTTACCGTCAGATAAATATTTAGGTTTGTTGAATTTCAGAGCAGATTGTTTAAAGGTCGGTCACGTTGAAAATGTAAGCACAAGACCAGGTGCCATTATTTAGCCGTTTACATGCAACTCTCCAAATGTTTTTACATGTGAACCTGCATGCTAACACACATGCAGATAAACGCAGGGACATAACTCATGTGGATGCATGGACGTCGGCGTTCAGTGTGTGTGTGTGTGTGTGTGTGTGTGTGTGTGTGTGTGTGTGTGTGTGTGTTGCTGCCCGGAGGAGCTTATGTTGTGTGACGTCAGGGGCAGCTGGAAAAGAGACGACCTCCCAGAACTCCCAGTCTGTCGGTCTGACCTGGGAGGAATACAAGTCTGACTCAGGCTCCCACCCACTGCCTCTATCCTGTGTGTGTGTGTGTGTGTGTGTATGTGTTTGCCACGTCAATATCACACATGAACAATTTTTGATGGTTTTTGCTTCTGATTAGATTTTTACGAGTCTGTGTCTTGGGATAAAACAACTATGACCGCTTAAATTTATTAAAAATTGCATATAAAATACATTATTTGTATTGTTGCTGTCAAACTGAATTAAGTTAAATTAAGTGGATATTGAAAATTTAACCCTTTCATGCATAGTGGTCACTACAATGGACAGTTACTCTACAGCTGTTCTCTTGTATATTCATGGGTTTTGTTGTTTTAGTTCCATATCAACCAACACAGTGGACACTTATGCATCATCTCATAAACTGCAGTTCATACCATTATTGTAACTTTGCTGTTCTTGATTGGTTCTTGAGTGGAAATCAATTGTTAATATTTATGTTTTGCATATTATCTCCATGAAGTGAGTAATAACTAGTATTATAATGTGTTAAAATGTGAGAAAACATCAGATTAGCTGCATTAAACATGGTTTCATTTCACTGCTTTCATATCACTTTATGATATTGGGTTTTAAATACATGTTTCGTTGCTTCAAGAATAAAATTCATGGTGTAGCTGAGTGGACATTTTTGTAACTCCATGAAAAACAGGTTGATTTAAAAAAAAAAAAAAAAATTCAATCACATTGTTTTTTTTTTTTTTCATGCCTAAAGAGGAATAAAAACACTCAGGAAAAAAAAATCTTGATTAAGGTTCTCATAATTCATGCATGAAAGGGTTAAATATAGCACATACATTAACTGGCTATGCTAATTAGTGACATTAGTTATAATTGGCATAATAGTAATTCAACACATTTTCCAGTCTCAGGTATGTAGATTATTTTATTGACTAGCGCACTGACCCATAGGGAACAATGGGACGTATTAATACAGGTGTCTAGGGACTGAAGCTAGTAAATGCATCATTCCTGTTTTTAACTTCATTTCCCATCATGCAGTGTGGTACTGTGCTTCCAGCCACCATTTCCCATCATGCAGCAGTTCCTGCCCCATTCTACAGTCCACGGCTGAGGCTACTTGCTTGGGCTGAAGCTCGTACATGTGTTGTTCCTGTTTTTACTTAATTTCCCATCATGCCGCATCAACTGAGCAATGCAATTGTAAGACTATTGTATTCTGAAATGACTAATGTCTCTCAAAATATTGGTCCTATCAACTTGTCGAGATATTTAATGTGGAGATGGGACTATTCCTCAACTGTAGGTACCAAATTGGGCAGTTAACAGTTTAACATCTGTTAAATGAGGATTTTTTGTTTGTTTGTTTGAGTTTTTTTGAGGGATGCAGGGAGGGATGGGGGTAAACTTATGTTTTTGTACTTTGGCTGTTTGTAATTGAAAATTTTAATAAAGGCAATATAAATGAGGGGGAAAAAAAATACTTTGATCAAACTTTTCTCTAATAGTACAAATTCAATTTTTATCACTCCAGTCCTGGTTTTATTTGGAATGTCTAATAAGTGATTTCATGGTCTACCATCTGTTGGCTAGATCTCAGGGTGAATACCAGATATCTGCCAGGTTGCACTTCCACAGACATTTCAATATTACAGCTCACTCTCCTGTTGAGTTGGACGTTTGGAGTTCTAAAACCAATTTTTACCTGACCTCAGCTAAATTACACTTAATAGATTCCACTAACAAGGCCACGGAATGAATTTGTTACGCAATGCTTCTGAAATTTACTGTTTTGCCAAGTTCATAATGTCATGACCCCTCCCTCCTGGTCATGCGGGCTGCTTGTCTGTCCCTTATCTGCAGGTGGAGTTGGGGGCGGACCAGCAAACATGAGTGGCACGTCTGGGCCCGACATGCCACGCCTCTTTATACCGATGACAAAGTGCTGCTCTCTCTCTCTCTCTCTCTCCCCCATGCTGCTCAGGCCGACATCAGCGCCAGACCACCCATATCTTTTCGTTACCTTTGTCTTTTGTTTGACACCATACAATACTCACACTCATTAAATTTCATCACCCACACACTTTCTCTGTTTAGTTGTACTTAAGAATAGTGGTGAATGTATAGGCCAATGCCCCTGTGATCATACTATGTCTATTTGTTTTTTTTTTGTTTTTTGTTTATTTGTTTGTTTGTTTTGATGATGCCTGTATCATCATTTATTTATTTATTTATTTATTGATAGTGAATGAGTGATGTACTCATGCTGGCTGTTTTATGTCTTGTTTCTGTCACCTGCCTAGGGACTGCAGATCAACAGTAGTTATTTTTACTAATTCTGGCATATTTACATGGGTGTATTTTTTATACAGCAATGCTCATAAATGTGCATGGTTCCTATTAAATAAACCAATGAAATAAATTAAGAAATAAATTCACTCACCCCATTACTGATGCCACAGATACCACATCCAATACTGTTATTATGGTTTTGCACATTTCTCTTTATTTTATTGTAAATAAATAAGGATGGGAAACGATAACAATTTAACGATTCCGATTCCATTATCGATTTTGCTTATTGATCTGATTCCTTATAGAGTCTCTTATCGATTCTCATTGGGTGAGGGAATAAAAGAGTACAACCGGGTGTGTTTGCATGAACTGTCTTTAATATTTCCATCTCTGCACAGAAAATATAACATATACAGTATGTACAAATAACAATAACAGATGACAGATGGAGCAGGGGGGCTACAGTGAAAGTGAAACTTAAGATGCTTTACTAATTCCTCTATGTCTTGTTGTGCACCTAATTTCCTTTCCCTTACCTTCGGAAACTTTTATTTGAGGGGGCAGGATATTTGTTGCCTACGCTGGAACTGGCCTGATGTTCTCTCTGCCGCTAGATTCACAAGCGTCGCTAAGTAGAGTATCAAATATGTGACATTCCTGTAAATGAATCACATACTGTGGACAAAAGTTTGAGCATATTGGAGGGATTTCACCCTTTTTAAGAAATGGATGCTTTGCAAGTGTTAGAAGTGGACCTGATGTCGTCTTTTTAGACCGTTTCTGCGTCAGCGCCATGTTGGCTACGTTCTGACCAAAACAATGCAATGTGCACAAGACGTCATCACGCATGTGCAGCAAAGGCGGAATCGGTAAGCAGAATCCTTAAGCAGGCAGGCAAACAATTCCAAGGAATCAAGCTACTGGGATCCAGTTCTTAAAAAGAACCGGTTCTCGATTCCCATCCCTGTAAATAAATCACCTTGTTCATTGATACATACTTTGTTGTCGACGTCCTTTTGTCATGCCTGGAGCTGGGCTATGACAATAAGCTTAACATTAGCAGACCTCTTACCCTTCGGGCCCCCATAGTTCCACCCCTTTTGTCCAAATATGATCACTCCTCACTACAAAATGTCAATATAGTGACAGATGCATCTGAAAAACTACTGGCATCAAAACAGCATTTCAGAAACCACTCACTGACGTCAAGTTCCTCTGGTTCTTCTCTGGTTACAAATGAAGGGAGTTAGGGTTTTCATTACCAGAACATTATTCATCTACCGTATCTGATCAATGGTGCTGTTAAGTTCCACTCACCATATTGATAAGAAACAGAAGTTGAGATATGGGTGGAAGTTTTATCAGATCTGGGCTGGGTAATGGATGTGGAGTAATTTCTGCTACAATGAAATGAAGTAATGTTCAGTTCACTTCTCTATTGCATCATAAGCAAACATTACTTATACATATAGTAATAAACTATATGTCTGTGAAAGTCTTATGACATTCACTGCAAATGTTACATCAGTATTGGATTTGTGTATTTGAGTGTGTGTGTGTGCCCTGTGATAACTCCTAAAGCGCCTGTGGATTTGTAATGTGAGTTAACAGCATAAGAAGGTTATGCACTCGTTGACACTCTATCAGCATTCTCTGAGAACCGCCTATATTTAAACCTCTGACTTAATATAGCTGTGAGTATGTCTTGGTTTGGAGCAGCAAAAGAGCAGCAGTCACAAGACCTGACACATTCACTGCTCTCAGGCTTCACCGGTACAACACGGCCGGCGCTCTCTGCTGATCGGGCAGGTCAGGTGACCACAGCCTGGAAACGCAGCGCCACGACAGGGACGGGCAGGAATCACTCATTCAACCCTTATTTTAACTGTGGACAGAACAACGCCCTGCTTCACGTTTACGCAGTTAAAAATGTTCAGTAAACCAATCTTCTATTATTAGCCACTGGGAGCTGCCCAGTACAAACACAGTTTATTACTGGTTCTTTTTATAAGTGTTTAGGGCATTTTGAGCCTTTATTTGACAATAGAGAGAAGACAAGAGATGTTCAGTGGCCTCAATGACCAGGTCAACTCTTATTTTATCCACTTTCTGAACTTCACACGACTAAAGAGTCCTAATAACCAGAATATGATGTCCCTTCTGTTGTTTTAATGTTTTAAAGGAGTGATGTTTTGCTTTTTTAAATGTAATTATCCATTTTAAAACATTTTCCTGTGGTTTACATAAACTGTAAATGCTATGTTTGGGTCTGAATTCTTCATTAATTCAACTCCACAGGTCCATCTTCAACCCTATTTCTGAGTAATGACAACAGAAAGGTCATTTTGTGTGCTGGCCCTTTAAACCTAAAAGAGCCACCTCTAGCCCCACCCCCACCAGGTTGCTGACTGTGATTTCTGTCCCGTTCAGCCACTTGTGTTCATTAATGCAACCAACAACTGAACATTTTAGGTAATCAGCTCGAAGTTTGGACATATTTTCAGTATGGACTACAACTGCTGCTGCTGACAAGCAATTATGTTGTACTCAGAGAAATGTTCATTGGAAGTCTTGACCTTAAATGTGCAAATGTTGTGATGTAACTAGTTATAGATGAAACAAATTAAGCAGGAATTAAAATGGGTTGTAGAAATCCACTCAGTTTTTTGCCAAAATGAATATAAAGATAGCTTTGCAGCACCTGGAGGGTTCCAGTTCAAACTTTTTGAACTATTAGGGTCCAAATATACAAATAAATGAACCAAAGACTAATAAAAGTGGGTTTAGCAAAATATGACCCCTTTAACACCCACTCTATTCTTGGGTCAGACTCATAACAGAAGATATAAGTAGCATTTTGTAGTTGGTAAAAAAAAAAAACTGAAGTAGTTAGCCAGAAAGACAGGCAATATACATCACTTCATTATTATTCTTTGTTTTTTTCATCCCTTTCACTGTAACACATTATACTCATCATTTCTGTGTCCCAGTGCCACCTGTATGTTCATCAATGCAAAAACAAAAAGAACAAACTGTGCATGTATCAGGCTTCCTTCAAAAAGACCGTCTATATTTCTGTGTTTAAAAAGTGGTTGAGAAACAACCTCAACTTATATCTGTTTCTGTGGGGAAAAGTGTTTCTCTTTTATGTATTATGACCATTTAAACATTGCTCAAAAATAATCATGCTAAAATCAATTACTGGTGGATGTGGAGGTGCCTTGTATGTACACTAGAGGTGAATAAATCTGCCGCTCAATGGAACTTCATTCTCAAACTACCACAATGGATCTTTTTGCATAAATACAGTCATTAAGAAAAAACAAACAAACTTTTTTATAGTTTTAATTTCATTCATCCATTCAGTAATCTCATGGAAATCATGCTGCTGAGATAAAATAAATAAATAAAATAAATATGTTATCAAAGTTACCAACATTTTTCAGTGTTAAAATAAGGCAACCCCCCTCCCCCTAATTATCAGAACTGGAAAACCATGTTGTTGGTGTCTGTACTTAATTCACCTTTATACTTTTATGTATTTTAATTATACAATCTCCATTTGCTTTGATTAACTTAAAAACTACCAGTTGAACTTAATATGATCTATATTTTTCAGTCAAATTGATATAAACAATATGTTTTGAAGACATAAAATGTATATATAAGAGTAGGATTATGTATTCATCATTAAAAAGAAAAGGATAAAGAACCAAATAAATGCACATTCTGTATGTAATCTCCACTTACTAACATATGTAAAACTACAGTAATATGAGTATGTCTAATTTTAATTGGACTTGTCTGTTCAGATTTTCGAACTGAATGTGAAATCTATAGTGGAGGAGTTACATTTGGTTTAACTTTTAATGCTATCTTGATTGTTCCTTACTAAATGGATTATTATTGTTCAGAGTTTAGGGTGAAAAGGATGAAAAACAATCCCAGTGTTTGCAACTGAGCTGCCCTATTCATTTTCATTTTTCACTCTTGTCATAGTGCTTCATTCTCCCTCCCTCTCTCTCTCTCTCTCTCTCTCTTGCACTATGACCATTAACCTGTTTTTTCCAGCGTCTAATGACCAGCCTCTGCTTTCAGCCAATCATCATTATTTTCCTCAAATGGCCAGGTCACTAACATAGGGGTTAAATTAAGCACATGATGCCCATCCTCGAGGGTCACATCCAACAGTCATTAGTCATAACCACAGCTCAGGATGAATGTGGTGTGGCGTAAAGCTGCTTAATTCCATGAATGGTGAAGTTGGATGAAGGTAAACCAAGCCTGTGACCATCAGTAGATTGTCCTTACTGTGTTGTTCTGTGTGTTTTTATGATGTTTTGCCTTTTTGTCGACTGTCTTTCTCGTCACTTGTCTTGGGAGTACAGATGGAAATTAGCACAGCTGTTACAATCTGGCATATTTACAGCTGTAACTGTTGTAGATGATCATTAACATGCACTGTCCCTAATAATAAAATAAATAAATAAGTCAAATTTTTATTGGATTGGTCTTTTTAAGCTCATATCCTACACTATCACAGTATCACAAACACCAGATGACCTTGTAGGGTAATTGTGTTCCAAAGGTAACTTTTCCTCAGCACCAGTGGTAGAATGTGTTGAATGTATGAACTGTCATGAGGTTGGTGTGTTTGCTAAAAGTAGACAGCAGCCTGATATCATGGAACAACAGGTTGAGCCATGACTGACGCATGTTGGGAATCCACAGGAGTGACTTTATGTCCATTAGTGGAAGGGTTAAACACAGTGAACGACAGTAGGGCATGATCTTGTCAATTATGATTTGGGCTTTTTCCCTTGTATTTCTTTGCAATGCCACCTCTGACATGACCGTCATATCAGAATTCATGTGACCGTTACATCATCGTAGATCATCAACTTGCCACAAATCTGTATTGGCAAGAGTCACTCTGGATAAAAACATGGAGAGCAGCTGCGATGGAGGTCATCAGTGACTGGACAGCAAGTCAGCGAAGTAGTTGAGGTGAAACTTGTGTGCAAGCAGAACTTGATCGGATGTATCAGAACGGTTATATCAAAGCTTAATGAAAGAAAGGCAGAACAGAGACACGGAAGAATGTCACTGCAGTGTCAAAGATAAATGAACCCATAAAGACCCAGTGATACATTTGTGGCAGTTCACAAATGAATTTTTCTCTATTTTTAACCTTTCTTAAGTGACTTACAACTCAAGAAAAGTTATGCTTATTCTCTATATTTTGCATTTGTAAGTGAAAATCGTGCATTTTCCTACAGCGGTGTGCAAAAATATCAGAACACTTGTCAAATCTTAACAAACTGTTTTGTTTTGTTTTCTTCTCTCTCTTCTGCCCAGTTTACTCAGTTCTGGTTGTAGTTATTGTCACCATTATAATTGTCTCCATGGTTGTTGCTGTTTGTATTGTTGATACTTTCTTGTGAGGGTCTTCGCCACCTTCTTCTCTCTTGTTCTCTCCCCTTCTTCTACCCCCCCACCCCCAACCCCCATGTCAGGTCCGGCATCAAAATGTGGTTCAACAAAACTCATAATAAACACAGTAGAATATCAAAGGGCGCTTCATATACTTTATGAAGTTACCCTTTGGCAAAGCAAATTTGTTCAGCACCAAAAGGAACCAGACTACCATTCTGCTGTTAGAACGCTGGACAAGACAAGTAGGAAAAAAAAAAAAAAGTAGTGTGAGATACTCCCTGGTAAAATGTCCAAATAAAAGAGGATACACAAGCAAAGGTGTTAGAAAATGGGCAATGATGACTGGGAGTACAGCTGGTGTCGGCTGCTGCCTTATCGGTACAGACAGCTGCCTGTCAGCCAGCTGAGCCCATTAAAGAAAAGAAAAAAAAAAAAAAAAAAAATTATATATATATATATATATATATATATATATATATATATATATATATATATATATATATATATCTTAAGAAACTGGTGGTTTATGTTTTTTTTCCCAGAGCCTGAATTTCACTTATTTGCCATTGCAAAAGGTAAAGGCAAAGGTACTGAGAATATTTTACCTACAAATTTATCAGTCCAGTCCTTTTTTTACATTTTACTTTAATATTTAGTGTGGCCCCCCTTGGCAATAATCACAGCAGCGTATCTTTCTGGCATTGTCTCGATGTATTTTCTGCGAGTTTCAACCCCAATGTCATTCCACGCTCTCAGAAGCTCATCCCAGAGAGTTTCCTTAGAGTTTCCTTAGATTGTTGCCAAGAGGGAGCCACAATAAATATTAGAGTAAAATGTAAAAAAAGGATTGGACTGATAAATTTGTAGGTGAAATATTCTCAGTACCTTTGCCTTAACTTTTGCAATGGCAAAAAAAGTGAAATTCAGGCACTGGGAAAAAAAAATAAACCACCAGTTGTTTTAAGATTTGACAAGTGTTCTAATATTTTTGCACACCACTGTATTTTTAATTCACTGATCATGTAGATCAGTGGTTCCCAACCTTTTTTGGCTCATGACTCCATTTTAACATCACAAATTTCTGGTGACCCCAGACATTCAAAACTGAGACTTTTGGTTTTTTTTTGTGAAAATTAATTTGTTTTTGATCATGTAATAGTTTGTTCTACTATGTTGCAAATAAATGTTAATTTTAGACTACATTTAGTCTGTATAATGTATATAATGCACCTTTTTGGTGTCTGCTTTTCAGTTTCTCTTGGAGATGTCTCAGCGTGGCCAGGCAGGTGAAGAAATCTTTCCATTCTCTGTTCGGTCCGGTTTTCTGACTCCGACTGTGTCCGAGCAGGTTCAAGTGTGGTAATGCACAAGATTAGAATAGTTTTGGATTTTTAATTATAGTTTAGTTTTATTTAGTTTTGACTTTTTTTTCCTCTAATTCAGTTAGTTTTAATTAGTTTTTAGAGCATGTTTGCTAGTTTTTATTAGTTATTTTTTTCTGAATGCTTAGTTTTAGTTTAGTTTAGTTTTAGTATTAGTTTTAGTTATTTCATATATTTTATCTTCCTCACCATCCTATTCAAAGAAATTAGTGAGGCACGGATCAGTGGGTTACCCTGGACACTTTATTTGGGGGTCGGGTTAGGGCGGCTCATTGACTGAGCAGAGACACAAACACATGTACAGTATGAGTATAAATTCCCTATAGCAGGTTGGGGGAGGGAGTGATCCATACACAATGTCACTTACGTGAAAACACTGCAAAGATGTGCAAAGTGTGAGAGGAGATGCACAAAGCAGCCAGCAGTAAACCAGATAGAAACATATATAAACCAGCTAACCAGCAGTTAACCAGATAGAAACATATATAAACCAGCTAACCAGCAGTTAAAGCAGATAGAAACATATATAAACCAGCTAACCAGCAGTTAACCAGATAGAAACATATATAAACCAGCTAACCAGCAGTTAAACCAGATAGAAACATATATAAAGCAGCTAACCAGCAGTTAAACTGCATACAAACATGTATAAACCATATAGAAACATATATAAACCACTTATAAACACATATAACCCAGTTCCTCATCAGTAAACCACACCTTAGCAGATATCTCATCTCTTAATCATCTCCAGTTCCACTATTAGCCAACTTTGCTTCATTTCAGTTCAGCTAGCTGTAGCTAGTAACATCAAATGTTTTTTAACATTCTAACAGGTTCCATACCTCTGTAATTGGATTAGTTTTCATCCTCCTCTTTTCTCCTCTTCTAAACTGTGCAGTTCAGGGCTTGGAAGGCCTTTTCATGGTGATAAACTCTCCAGTTTTTACCTGGATGTTAGTCCTGTCTGATGCTGTCATACAGCTCTGCTCTGTCTGTGTCACTCAGGCACACACGGTGCGCAAAAAAAAACAAAAAACAAAAAAACGACCCCACTCATCACTAAAGTAAACCCCAGACAGGACTGTGCTGCTGTGTCCCAGCTTTAGTCTGTATGTTCCAGGTAGAGTGGGACCAGAAGATGACTGGAAACCACCAGTGACCAGACATGACACACTGTGAAGTGTCATATGGTGCTGCTAGCTAAAACTGCTGGAGTCAAATAAATCAATTTGGTATCAATCCGACATTGACAAAGACGAAAACAAAGGGAATTTTATCCATAATTTTTATACGTTTTAGTTAGTTTTGTAAGCTCACAATACAGTTTCAGTTAGTTATCGTTGTTTTCTTTTAATTAGAGTTATTTATTTCAGTTAAAAATGTTTTTTCAATTTTAGTTTTCGTCATTTCGGTCGTTTTCGTTAACGATTATAACGATTGGTAATGCACGCAGTCACATGTATATTCTTTATTTAACCAGGTAAAAAAAAAAAGCCTAATTGAGATTACAAATCTCCTTTTCAAGAGTGACCTGGACATGATCGAAATTATCAGGTCAATCAAGATATGCCCTCTCAGATATTATATCCTGCATTTTATTTAAAATGATCTTTATTATGAAAACTGTGTGCTGTTTTAATTATAATGAAACATATATTGAATCATTTAAAAATATTTTAATTAGTAATTTTATTTTTTTTTATCATTTACCAGAAATTTCAGGCGACCCCATTTGAATTCTAGGCAACCCCAACGTTGAAAAACACTGATGTAGATGGTCATAAAAGCTCAGATTAAAGTTGAGGGTTATTTGAGAACATTTGGTGATGGATGGCAAGGGAAGTTAACACAAATGGACATCAGTTCCAGACAGTGGATCCAAAATGACTGTCTTATTGCGCTCAACCTCAGCAGCGACGGCGCGTTGCCAGAGACCTTGGTTATGCAGCTCAACAATCTGACCACGTTCAAAGAAAGAAAGCTTTTTTTGCAGGAGGAGGTCATGACAGTGTGAATACTTGACAGAAAATGACATTGAATCCACATTTTTGCACAGATTTTGGCTTTTAAAGGCTGTGGTTTTAAACTTTTGATTGGCTGATGAACAGCCTATTTCAGTTTAATTGTTGTTTTCAATAAATTGCTTACTCTAGATTTTTTTTTGTCACTCCCATTTCTTCCTTTTGCATTTTGAAACTCTACTTAGAACCTTCTTAAGATCCTACAGAGCTAAATGTTAATTTTTGTGTTTTTTTCACTGGTCTTAAAATTCTGATGCGGTGTGTATTGAAAAACTGTTGATAACCAAACTCTGTTCTGACTCAGAGAACCACCATTTGTAGGACACTCCAACAGAAAAGACCATATATTTTTGGGTTTTACATATGTACAGCAGTGGAAAAAGGATTTGAACACCCTGAAAATTTTACACAATCTCAATTATGATGAAATATTTCAAGATTTTTTTTTTTATTTATTTACTTTTTTTTTTGCATTTCAAAATTTGTGGTTGCATCAGCCAGACACAAATTAGAATGATTTTTGAGGGGTTTATTGTTAACAAGAACTGTTAACTAAACTTGTTAGTTAAACTCTTAACATGTCATGCCCTGGATGTGTGAAAAATCCAGTTTTGACCTTGATGGAACAGAGCACGTGCAGAAGGGACCATGTGGTTTTGGTGAATGAAACAATACAGAGTTCAATGACTTAAGAGTGATTCTTAATACAATACATAACAAATGCATGAGGTGTCCAAACAGTTTTTTCCATCACTGTATGTACCCATGTGTGCAGCACAAGAAGAGATGGAAATAGGCACAGCACGAGAAGAGATTTATAAATAAGTGCAATCAATGTGAAAGTCACTCTATTTTACTACTGGTGTTCAGCTGTGGTCTGGCATATGATTCACATCCTTGTCACCCACTGAACATTCAGGAGCCCTCGTGTCCTGTGGTTGGTAGGGGTGTGTATTGGCAAGAATCCAGCGATACGATACAAATTAAAATACTAGGATCACGACACAATATATCACGATATACCATAATTCTGTTAAAAACGCAATTTTTTTTGTTTGTTTCTTTTTAAAAAATGATTATTTCCTGGAAGAGTTGAATTACACCAGAAACATTCACAAATACTAAACACATTTTTATTTAATCACAACAGGATCTAATGCTATGTCACAAAATGCTCCCGTGTTAAAACTTAAATGATGTTTTACAGATTGATTGATTGATTGATTGATTGATGTATTTATTTCGAACATGAATGTCAAACAGAAGAAAATAAATAAACAAAACACTTAAACATAAGACATATAATACATATTCGAAAAGGAGTGAGAAGTAGTGCAACTTATAAACTTCCACCCCTTCTCCTTATATAATTAATAACAGTAATAACCTTCCTCGTCTAATCATATCTATACGCTATGCCATAATATGACTCATACTTACTAGTAAATAAATAGGTTTCTGGCTTTATATTATTATGAACAAATATAATATGATTTACATAAACACATAATACAATAACACATATATGTAAATACATATTCATACACAGATCTATACATACACCTACATATATACATACACACATACACACCTATACATACATTTACACATACTTGTACATCTTTAGAAAACCCAGTGATCCCCAAGCCCTCCCTCATCCCTGTACCTCTGAAAAATTGTGTCTTTGTACCTCTTTTTAAATTCTTTCATGCTTGGACATTGCTTTAAAGGTCCCGTATTATGCAAATCTCACTTTGTGAAAGTTTTCTTACAGTAGTGTGTGTTGCAGTAGCCTCATTATGAGGTTCGAATTTGAAAACTGTCTGTTTCCTCCTGCCTTGCTACACCACATTTAGTGAAAATGCCTGCTCAAACGGCCGAGTTTGAGTTGGGTCCGCTTATGACGACATAAGCGGATTTAACTCCTCCCCCTGACTGTGCCCCCACCCTGCATGAAAAGGTAAGCCCCACCCTGGCAAAGTACCTCTTGGACAACAAACATGGCGAAGGCGAGACACGCAAGTTGTGGTGTTGTTGGCTGCACACACCAACACGATAGTTTATTTTTGCTCCCCACTTCCGAGCCTCTCCGTAAAAAGTGGCTGGATTATATCTTTGATGTTCATGTACCAAAAAACATTCCCAAACGCTTGTATGTGTGTGCCCGGCATTTCACGGACGAGTGTTTTTTTAACAGGGGCCCATACAGCTCCGGCTTAGCACAAAGACTCCGAATCAAGAAGGACGCAGTACCAACGCTTCGTGACCCAAGTACAAGTGTGGGAGATGTAAGTTCTTATCATTTTTTTTGTATCTTTACTGCATAACCCTACATTACGGATAAGCTGGTGGTTGTTGATGTGTACGTCTAATGTTAGCATGGCAGCTAACATAGCTCGGTTACCCCGTTAACATGCAAGAGCTGATAATATCAAGAGACATTCAACAGAACTACTTTGAACACGGGCCTTTTGTGGCTGGCATCAGTATAGTTAGCATCAAGCTTGTTAGTAGCCGCCTGCATTAGTGGCGGCAGGCGTCTTTCCGTGTCAGGTCCACAAATCCGACACAACACCGCCGTTTTCCGTCGGGGCTCAATCACGCCTCAAGGCAAAGAAAGCCAGTGTTTGGAAAGACGTTCTGTCTGAGACATGTGTATTGTAGACGAGAGAGCCATGGCTTCACAGTCAACATTAGCGCGTAGTACCGCTAGTGTAAGCCGTGTCCTCTCCCAGAGAGGGGAGGGGGAGTGGGCGTGGACAGATGCGTTCATTTGCATACCCGGAAGCAGGCCCAGAAACAGCCTGTTCTGAGGAGGGCTGGTGAGAGTGACTTTTTCAACCGCTGAAACTCCGAAAAAAGGATGATTTTGGGGCGAACAAACTTAAATACTATGTTTTTGGGCTTCTGAGACCTATATGACGTGACTGAAAAATAGCATAATACGGGACCTTTAACTCTATATTAAATCTGTTCCACAGTCTCACCCCGCTGACAGAAACACAAAAACCCTTCCTAGTCATGCGTATTAAGGGAATTTTAAAGTTAATTTTCCCCCTTAAATCATAACCCCCCTCATGAATACTGAATAATTTCTGTATATTTGTTGGTAAAAGATTATTTTTTAGCTTTGTACATTATTTGAGCTGTTTGATAGTCCACAATGTCTGTGAACTATCAAACAGACATTACAGTTTAAGATCATGTTCAAATGTTTATATTCTATTAGTTCATAATTAACATCATAACATTATTTTTGTGCAATCCCAACAAAGGAACTAACATCTGCTTCTCTCAGACAGTAAAAAGTGCTTTTAGGATGCTTCAAATAAGCATGATTTAATAAAACAGTGTTAAATAATAATAAATAAGATATAAACAATAAAGAAAACCAAAAAACAAAAATGAACCTCCGCCATATCTGCATTTGAATAAATACCTAAAAATATCGATAGATTACTTTTAATATCAATACAGTATTGTGAAATGAAATATCGCGATATATTACAGAACCGATATTTTCTAACACCCCTAGTGGCTGGACATCATCATCCTTGAAAAGACCACTTTTTTTATTTTGTTTGTGACCTTTCTCTTTCTAAACAAGCACAGGGATTGTTGTGGACTACTGGCTTCTCCACCCTTTTTATTGGTGCCAGTCTACAGTGGCAGTGTGGTCCACCCTTCAGTGACCCCCCAAGGATGTTTATGGACTGAGAGCTCAGGTCATATTCTCAGTGCTGTGTGGGAATCACACGCTCTGAGAGGTCGACGGCCAGCTGACCATGGAAAACATCTCTGACGTCTGCAAATAAACTGAGGAGGGGGCATTGGGGGGGTTGTGGCTTCAACAACACTCCACTACTGTCCTGTAATCACACACTAATACACTCCCACACATAACTGCACCATTAAAACTGGTTAATCTAAAGGCTGAACTGTGTGATACATTGTTTTCTGATTACACCTATTTAAAATAAAAAAGAAAGAAACATGTATTCTATCACAAGTGTGTTACATAACTTACTGTGACACTGATCAAACCAAAGTGGACATTCTCATGCATCGCAGCATGGGAAAATCCTAAAATGCATGACTTAGAGCATTTGTAGGGATTATGAGTCATTAATGTCACATTACTCCAAAGCAAACCAAATACAACTAAAAAACAAATATCACAATATTATTTAATCCTCATACAGGTTGTCGTTAAACTGTACCGCTTTGGTGACTTTTGGACACAATCCATGTGTGAAAGTGTCAAAGGTTCAAATGATATTCAAGTCTATTTTGTTCTTTTTTTAAATCTACATGGATATGGTAATAAAATGTTTCCAAAACACAGGTGACCTACACTCGGTACTTTCCTGAACTGTCTCAAGTACGGACACACAGAACTGAAGCAGCTGCTGTTTGTGTTACTCAAGCTTTGTCCTCTTTGTGTACACAACATTTGACTCAGCACAATATTCTACTGATTTTATAACTACGCTACTGCATGTGTTTGAAGTGACATTTTTCTATTATTGGAGACAGTGCCAAAATAGTATTAATATAGTTCAAGTCCTTCTCTATTTATTATGTCAGTTTGCAGTCAATTGATATTCTGCCCCATAGAATTCTTATTTGCAGAAACACATACTGACCAAATATCACCTACAGAGTACTAGAGTGGCTGAAAGGTAGCCATAAATAAATCAATTTCTTATTTTTGCTACAACAGAATCATTAAGTAAAGTTAGATGAATGAAAATGGTGTAATATAATAGAATATGTAGGCATTCCTTTGATATTATGTTGTGTTTTTCATGGACCATCTTTAACCCTTACATGCATGAATTTTGAGAACCTTAGTCAAGATTTTTTTCCTGAGTGTTTTTATTCCTCTATAGGCATAAAAAAAAACAATGTGATTGAAATTTTTATTAAGCTATTTTTCATGGAGTTACAAAAATGTCCATTCAGCTGGACACCATGCGTTTAATATTTGAAGCAAAGATTAAAACTGATCATTGAAAAGTATGAAATAAAAACATTTTTCATGCAGCTCACATTTTATCGTACTCTAATACTAATTGTTACTCACTTCATGGAGATAATATGCCAAAAAAGGCCAACTTTTTGATTAGGAAAATAGTTAATTACAGTCTAACTTCAATTAGCAATGAATTTACCCTAAAACATGTTAGTGCAGATCAGGTTTATCAAGAACAGCAAAGTTACAGTAATGATATAAATTACAGCGTATGGGATGATGCATAAGCGTCCACTGTGTTGGCTGATATGGAACTAAAACAATAAAACCCACAAATATACAAGAGAACAGCTGGAGAAGAACTGTCCACTGGAGTGACCAGTATGCATGAAAGGGTTAATCTAGACTTACTTTTTATGTGGTTGGTTGCTGATTTTATTCTTGTTTATTTACTCTTTTTATGTCCAATTGGGTTTTTTCTGCTTCCAGGAAAAATCTGCAGAAATGCAAACATTTGGAAAGCAAAGGGTCTTAAAATATATGTAAATGTATGTACACAGATCCCTGATGCACTTGACAATGTGACAGTGGGACCCCTCACAGTCTGTGAGTCCATGAGTGTGGACACTGGGACGTTGGATCTATTGTTAGCATCCAAACAAATCACTGTGGATCAGGATGCTAAATTTGTCTGCGCCAGCCGAGCCAAGACATTTAGCTGGGTTGATTTATTTGTAAAGCATGGACTGTATCAAATGAGTTCAATGAGACCTGATGTGATGAAAGGCTTCCATTTAAAGTCTGACAGCATCCATCTCCCTCCACTACACCTATCACTGTCAAATACAACAACAATAAACACAACACTACCAGGCTTCTCTCGGAATCCTTGCCTCATGACAGTAACTGTCACGGCCTGTGTGTTCCCACACAGCACTCACCTCTATCTGATATTCCCTGGTCTGATGTCACTGTTGTGGGGTTAAACATCACTCGCTCTTGCCCCTCCAGTGGAAATAGCACTCTGTGTTTGACCTGTTTGTGTGAACGCTGGCCTTCCTGATAAGCTGTCACAAGCCTGACAGCTGCAGATCCATGTGCAGGTGCTTCCGCTGAGGCAGGAACCAAGAGCGAGGACAGATGTCTACGCTGCCTCCTCATACTGTACATAAAGCACTCGGTGGTCGGAGTTGATCCATGGCCTAAAAACATCAACTGACCAGCATGATCAAACACTCACTGTGTCTTTTTATTCATCGTCATAGTGACAACAAGGATACAGGATTTCCCAAAATCAAACTGCCCTAAATATTGATTTGTTCCTTGTGTCTTTATCTCTTACCCACTGCATTTGCAGACTGGGAACATGTTAAACAAGGAAACACAGATTAATGCAAAAGTTGCATAAGCAGTCCAAAGATCATGGCATCAGGAATCCAACCACCAAATGCAGGCCTACCAATAATGGCCTATGCACACTAAATCCAAAGTATATGTCTCTACTGCAATAAAACACGTGATTTCTGGTTTTAATAAGTGATGTCCGACTAAAGAGCATCTGCAAGGGTTAAAGGCAAAGATATACAAGACAGTTTAGGAAAGGATGCAATAATCAAAAACAGGAAGATGGTGAGATTGTCTTCAGGAGTGACAAGAATGGGTAGGATTAGGAATGAGCACAACAGAGGGACAGGTCTGGTTGGACGTTTTGGGGATAAAGTGAGAAAGGCCAGATTGAAATGGTGGAGACATGTCCAAAGGAGAAATAATGAATATTTTGGTAGAAGGATGATGAAGATGCACAGTAACAAATTACTGTAAAAAACACTGTACATTTTGTACAGTATCGTGCTGTTATTTGAAAATACAGTATAATGCTGTAAATTACAGTAAGCTACTGCAAAATTTGACAGTATTCTACAGTATTTTCTCCAATTGCTCCACTGCTGTCCACCCATAACTGGTCTGAACAAAATCATCTGGTATCAAGTCCCACCAGCTCATTTAGAAAAGATTCACTCCAACAAATGTTAACTATAGACTTGCTGCATCAAAGGTAAGTGGTTCTTTTTCGAAATAGAAGGAAAAAATAAAAAGAGAAAAAAACTGAGGACAACTATTTTCAGCCGGACTTAACCCCATACAGCACTGGAACGGAACCACCTGATGCTTCTCTACCAACACTGCCATAACTCCATCCTGCTCCAGTTGGTCATTTATCAAGGTAATTGTGATTTTATCAACGTAACTGTCACCATGCTGTGGCATTTTGTGTTCATTAACCATTAAATTGCCTCCATAAAAATAATGTAATGTACGATCTCTTGTTGAGGTTCAAAGAAAAAAGGGGACTGAATTCATGACACATGTACTAATTATGCACTTTGAGCCAATGTTGAGCCAAATCACAGAACGTGATTGACAGTGAATTTAATAAAAGCTCAATGTTAAAAGGTCATCTTTTGTTTGAGCTTTTTCTAGCAATGGTCATGATTTTTGTATTTTAAAATGTAATTTGAAATCTTAAAATCCTAGCTTTTCCCTGTGTTATACTGTATATATTACATTAGATATGTTTTACAGTAATATATTGGTTCTTGGAATACGGTAGTAACTGAAAAATGCAGCAACTGTGGCTGACAGTATTTTACTGTAAAAGGTATATTAAATATAGCCCAGTACTGTAATACTTTTTACAGTAAGAAACTGTAGTTATAGATTACAGTAGGGATACTGTAGAATAACAGTTACATGCTGGCAACTCTAGCTGCCAGTATTTTACTGTTATTTAACGGTAAAATTTGTTACAGTGTGGAGTTATCAGGCAGTACGAAATGAGGAAAAACAAAGAGGATACTTATGGATGTGGTGAAGGAGGACGCACAGGTAGAAGATATAGGGGACAGGGTCAGATGGAAGCAGATAATTTTCTGTGGAGACCCCTGAGAGAACAGCTGACAGTAGCAGCAGTAGTAGTAGTAAAAAAATGCATCCATGGGTAAAAATGGCCAACTTCCTGTTTCAAAGTCATCCAAAATCTTGCCAGGCCAGTGCTGATGTAAAGTTGACGTGTCAGTCCTCTTTATATCATTCATTTACCATAAAAATAATTTTTGTGTCAGTCCTTACCAATAGTTCAATGTAAATTCGTCAAACCCTACAATATTTTCCAAGGGAGAACCGAAGCTGTTACGTAGCTTTATTTAAAGCCACCAGATTCTTTTTGATGTAAAAAGTTTGACCTCTAACAACTACTACCTTAATGACAAACCACACGTTAACATGTTCAACCCAAAACTCACACAATAACAAAACCAAACAGATCCAAGCTGCTGTTTACTGAGATCTAGGGAGCTTTTGTCAAGAGATTCTGCTGGGTTTGAAGCTGTCAGGGGTTCAGCTCACCCTCAAAAGGGCTGTGTGACGGCAAGGTAAAGCAGTAAAAATAGGGCATGTTTTGTAGGCAGGCTGCTTTTTGACAATTGAAAGGAACCCCTTGAGGGTCTGCATCAGTGTCGAGACACCCTGAAATGCATCGCCAGATAGAAAATGTCGAATGTCTTTTTCTGAAGTACAGGAACACATGAGACATAACCAAGAGTTTAGCTCTGGGGAAGTATAGTATTGGCCGAGGCGCATAAAGGGGGGGTAAACATGACGAATTCATGGGATCCAGCATTCCCAGGGGGCCCAGTGGCTATAGGTTAGAAGTTGTGAAAATTTTGTGTAAGCTCCGAAGTAAAAGAGACGCATAGAAGCCAGAACTAGGATGTCCTAAGTTTAGTTTCACTTTCAGTTTCACGCCAGTTGCAGTAGTTATGGCACGTATGGAACGTACCCCTACACCCCCCCACTCTGACGACAAATTTACAGACTTTATTTTATGAAGGGCCCACAACGTTTACCTGTCATGGGGCTCACAATTGCTTGCGGCGCCTCAGAGTATTGGTATGAAGTAAATGTATTCTGTAATAACAAAACATTATGTTTGTGAGAAATAAAGTGAGATTGAGTTCATCAGTACAATAAGAATGATTGGCAAAAAGACGTCACGTGAAAAATACATGTAAGGACAATCCTGATGATATGATGAAATTATTTAAATGATACCATCCACTATACACTACCAGTCAAAAGTTTGGACACACCTTCTCATTTAAATGACATGAGATGGACCACAAGTGCTCAGCATCACTGGGAACTCCTTCAAGACTGTTGGAAAACATTTCAGGTGACTACCTCATGAAGCACATCAAGAGAATGCCAAGAATTTGTAAAGCAGTAACAAAAGCAAAGGATGGTTATTTTGAAGAATCTAAAATATAAAACATGTTTTGAGTTATGTCACACTTTTTTTAACTACATAATTCCATGTGTTGATAGTTGTGATACCTTCAGTGAGAATCTACAATGTAATTCATCATGAATATAAAGAAAAACCAGGTCCAAACTTTAGACTGGTAGTGTATATAACCACTAATACTTATATTACTAACTAGGCTACTCATTGCACAGAGGGTAAAATTATTATAAAAGTACTACAGTTATCATAAATGTGGCAACCAAGGTTATTATTGTTGACGAAAAGTAACAAAATGACGAAAACTAGAATTGTAAAAACATTTTCGTTAACTGAAATAAATTAAAACTACAATTAAAAAAAAAAAAGGATAACTAACTGAAATTATTTTGTGTGCTTATAAAACTAACTAAAACGTAAAAGATTATGGATAAAATTCCCTTTGTTTTCGTCTTTGTCACTGTCGGATTAATACGAAATCGATTTATTTCCCTCAAGCAATTTTAGCTGGCGGCACCATATGATATTTAACGGTCTGTCACTTCTTGTAAATTGTAGTTTAGAGTCGTCTTCTGGTCCCCACTCTACCTGGAAACGTGGAGACTAAAGTTGGAAGAAAGCAGCGGAGTCCTGTCTGGGATTTATTTGAATTTGATGGTGAAGAAGATTAAAGATATAAAGAAACTAAAACTAAGCATTTAGAAAATAACAAAAATTAATAAAAACTAGCAAACCTGCTCTAAAAACTAATTAAAACTAACTGACTTAGAGAAAAAAAGTCAAAACTAAATAAAACTAAACTATAATGAAAAATCCAAAACTATTATAACCTTGGTGGCAACACTGTGTCTGAACTCCTGTCTCACAGATCTAGTCCTTTAGGGTCAGTATGGAGTCTGTAGGTAGACTCGAAGCAGGGCTGAAGTTAAACTATAGTACTTTTCTGGCCTATAGTCAGTGCAACCTGAAGGCAGCATTAGCTTTAAACCATGCATCAAATCTCCTGGATGTGTCCACCATATACTGATACAGAATGGTTGTGTTCATCTACTTTATTGCTTTTATTGTGTGATAATTATCTAATATTGTCCTCAGATACATAGGCTCCTTCCAGCCCATCTCTACTTGTCACTTCATTGATCACGTAGGCAGTTACTGGACTTTCTTTGGCCCGAGGTTAGCTCAGGGACATCCTGTCTTACAAATCAAACATGGTTCATTTCCTTCTTATTAGGGGCTATTAGTGTCTCAGGCTAAAGGAGACCATTTTTGTTGCCAGGGACAGAAGGAAGATGAAGCGCATCTCATGTTGATCCAGAGGGACTAATGCCTCCCATTAACATTCAGACCTGTTTGTTCCCCAGCAGCACTGCCAAAGTACACAGAGCTCCAGCAACAGGTGAAGCAGAAAGCTTTACTAAAATGGAAAAGGAGAATCAGATCTAATGATGGGAATGTAGACCATGAACTGAAGCCCCATTGTTTTCACATCGTCATTGTTCATGATTTGTGCGTGTCTTTTTTTCCTGGAAAGTGAGGGAATTGCTTCCAAATGTAGCATTTTTGTGCATTATACCAGCCCAAACCCTTTGGAAATCTCCAAATAAATCACATAAAAACCTAGAGACAGACGTTATCTTTACATGAAGCATAGCAAACAATTTTAAAAAGTAAACTAACTGTCTTTCTGTAAGTTTCTAATAGTGCTGAACGGACAATACAGCAGCTTTAGTTTAACCTGTTGGATAATGAACAAAGTATGGTAGAATCTGACTGACAGACACATGGACTGAGCACTTCCCCT
Organism: Sphaeramia orbicularis; assembly: GCF_902148855.1. Lineage (NCBI taxonomy): Eukaryota > Metazoa > Chordata > Actinopteri > Kurtiformes > Apogonidae > Sphaeramia > Sphaeramia orbicularis. The sequence goes on from NC_043972.1 coordinate 18,133,348, forward strand.
ATTTAATGATGAAGAGTTGTACATCAGCATTAAGATTTCCACACAGAGTGACCATTTTCTTTACTAAATTGCATTTTTTTTTGTTGTATATTTCTTTATTTATTAGTGATTTTAATGTGTTGATGTGATGTGACCAGTATTGATTTGTTTCATAACAACAGAGTAAAATGAGTCAGTTTGTTGCTCGTAAACCATGTTTTATTGTTTAGTAGTATAAGTAAAACACTGTGTACAGCCTGGTGAATTTTTATCGAACAATTTATCCCTAATACAGGGTGGGGAAGCAAAATTTACAGTGAACATTTAGTTGTTTTTTCTCAGCAGGCACTACGTCAATTGTTTTGAAACCAAACATATGTTGATGTCATAATCATACCTAACACTATTATCCATACCTTTTCAGAAACTTTTGCCCATATGAGTAATCAGGAAAACAAACGTCAAAGAGTGTGTGATTTGCTGACTGCACTCGTCACACCAAAGGAGATTTCAAAAATAGTTGGAGTGTCCATAAAGACTGTTTATAATGGAAAGAAGAGAATGACTATGAGCAAAACTATTACGAGAAAGTCTGGAAGATACTATTAAAGAAGAATGGGAGAAGTGGTCACCCGAATATTTGAGGAACACTTGCGCAAGTTTCAGGAAGCGTGTGAAGGCAGTTATTGAGAAAGAAGGAGGACACATAGAATAAAAACATTTTCTATTATGTACATTTTCTTGTGGCAAATAAATTCTCATGACTTTCAATAAACTAATTGGTCATACACTGTCTTTCAATCCCTGCCTCAAAATATTGTAAATTTTACTTCCCCACCCTGTATGTCTAATAACATTATGTCTAAGTGTATTTTTTGTTTCTTTTAAAGGTGCCTGTGTCCATCACTGACACATTTATCAATTTTAATGCATTCAGTGTTGGTGTGAGCTTGTAATTCACATTCTTATCTTCAGAATAAAAAAGACCCAGAAGACCCTGAAGAAACAAACAATGTTATGTCTTTTCATTGTGTTATGGTGGGGGTCAACTACTCAATTTCCAGTTAGTGAAGGAGTGACAGTTCTAGTCTTTCTTCTGCTTTTATTAAACACATTAATGGAGACAATATGAACATTTCTTCATTTTCATGATTTTATTTCCATCATGGAAGGAGGTCCTGAGTTCAATCCCATCACCAGCCAACATCAAGTTTGCATGTTCTCCCTGTGTCTGCATGAGCCTCCAGGTACTCCAACTTCCTCCCACCACCCAAAGACATGCACCTTAATAGGTTAACTGGTCCATTTAAATCACCCATAGCTGTGAATGTGAGAGTTTTTTGTCTGTATATATCAGCCTTTTGATGAACATACCTGTCTGTTTCCACTGGTAGCCAGGATAGCCTCCAGAATCCCTTTGAACGTGTCATGGATAAAGCAATTTGGAAAATAATTGAATGAAAACACAAAACTCTTGCAGGTTAAAGCAGACAAATCAAACACTTTTAGCACTGCCAGTACAATGAATTCAAATAAAATAACTTAATACATGATAGCCTTGCAATATACGGCTAACAAACACATGATTGAACAAGGAAAATTCCATATTTCCACTAGTACTAAGTTTGCTCAAAATGAAGTAAAGTAAAGTTTGGACAGTGCTGGTCTTCATTTATTAAAGGATAATTCCTCTGTCAAGAAGATCTCACACCAAACTCACATTATACACCTTGGGCTTCATGTACACCTGCAGTCAAACTAAAACGCACAAAATGTGGCCTGAGAACACAGCTTTACTCATTATGCCCCTCTGATCTGTTCTGTAAAATACGTTTTCTCTTTAGTTTGACAAACTATCAATCACACATAGTCAGTACTTTATTATGCAGGCTTCTTCTCAGAGGATCATTTGCACAAATGATCTGCAGTGGTTTAAATCGTGCGTTGCTACATCGTCATCAGGGTGACTCTGGTGAGCCGATGACATGGTTTGGTAACCAGACCTGGCATCCAGCAGTCACACTGTACTGTGGCCATCAACACTTTTATCCCACATTTCAGCAAAGTTATGTAACTAAGCAATGACTGAAAGAGTGGAGCAAAACTTGTGTGTGTTGTGTGTGGTCCAACATTCCACTAACCAGACACTGTGGTGGGAGTGTCTGACAAATCAAGCTCAATCTGGAGGCAAATAGATTTGGGTTAACCCTGACCCATCGAGAAAATCATGATCTCGTGATTTATCCACAAGTGAAAAGACGAAGTTCAAATGCAAAACAGGCCGAGCTGTCACAGGTCACTGATTTGTAGCGTCTCTGGAAAGGTGTGTTCAGATTTAATGAAAATAGTTGGCGAAATATCAATGAAACAATCGTCCATGTGTGCTAGAGCTCTGTTTGTGGGAAAACTCAGCCTTACAATGGAAATACAGATGGTGAAAGTCCTTTATAGCAGGGAGTGTTTTATCAGTAATGACCTCTGCTGTCTGGCTTTTCAGAGTGCTATACCATCAGAGGCAGAGGAGCTGTCAGATCAAACTGTGACACTTGTTGAGATGCTCTTTGAAAGGAGAGTGGTGTTGACATGACATTTGGTCTGGATCATTCTTGGTCAATGGAAATTAAGGATGTTGACCTTTTCAACTGTAGCCAATATAAGGCAGGTAACTTTGTTAGTGCAGCACATTTTATATCCCCACCTTAGAGGATGACTGTTACTGATGTATGTTAGTTTCTGCTCATTGTCAACCTTACTATGATTAGACAGAGCCATGATTTGTGTTGTGATAACATTTTGCTGATCACCTTTTTATGATATCTCACTTCTTGATCCCTACATTTAGCATCTGTATTATAATCATTCCATTTTTACAAGAATTACAACCCATTGGCACAGAATAACAAACCACTGCAGCAAACTACGAATCCAAGAGAACAATTTATTAACCCAGTACAGATTTACACAACAACAGTTTTGTTTCTCCTCAACTGAACCTTGGAGGACTCAGTACAGTGTTGAGAATAGGATGTTACAGAGTCCTGTCTGCTGAAACCACAAGGGTTAATCAGGTTTTGAACAATTGGTGAAATGTCTTTTGTGATATTTCACAGATGTTAAATACGTAGTAGCTCTTCAGAACATTTTGTTCTTCCACAGTCACATATTGTCACAAAGCCAAGAAATGGTTGACTTCACAGTTCAAACCTTTATCCACCTCAATTTTGTCACTCAATGTGCATTCACATCTGTTTGCATTTGTCATTGTCTGAAATGAAATGAAATTAGCTTTTGTGTTCCTTTCTTAGTTGCATGCAAGTTTTCAACATTTCAGCCAAAAGAACTGGCAGAATCAACTTTGTAAGTTGGCCAGAAGAAAATTTGCATGTAGTTTACAACATCATGCTTATTTTGCAAGACTACTTCTTAGAAAACCCATGTTTTATGGTCAGTCTACGACAACGACATAAACTAGCTGGTGCAAATTCGAAGGGGGCAGAAACACTCTGCCACCAGCATTGCAACACCTTACATCCAGACTCCAATGTAAATGTCATGGTACTTAGGGTATATATTCAGCATTACCTTTGTATATCGTCATACTCCAAACCTCAGTAGGATCTTGGCTGTAATTATCTGCCTCATTCCATTCTGTTGTGAAAATATGATTTCAAGATTTGTGCCTATTATAAACCACTGTAAGCTGCAACAGGACATGTGGACATTGAAGCAATTCCCTTTCCGCAGAGGTCCATAAAAGTCAGAAATGTCTCAATGCTCCTGTAGGTGTCTACGATGTCTCACAGTCACAGCTCAGCAGGCTCCCAGAGCCTCGGGCTAAAATAAGACCCTCTGCTATAATGGCAACCATGTTGTTAAATCTAAATCTGTGGAGCTGTATTTGCGTGGGCGGCATATTTTATAACAAGGAAAGTGAAAGCGTCGATTTGAAGAAAAATGCCTGTTTGCGCTGGGGAGATCCTTAATGATAGGGCCGCCGGCTGGAGGAACGCTGTCATCCACGTTGCACGCCAACCTCAGAGACACGGCGAGCCTGCCAAAACTGCTTGGTCAGATAAATGCGGGCCATGTCACATTACTTTGCTGTAACAAGCTTTTTTACATGCAATTACAGGCATGCCAAATACTTTGCTGAGCATTAAGGGTACATTTTTAGGGCCTTACTGCTCTCAGTTAACTGAGTGCCCCTGTGTCGCTCCTCAAAGACTATTTTCAGGTTGGAAATGGCCTTTTTCCACATAGCGCGTGACAAACGACCTTGTAGCGACAGGTCTGCGTGCAGCAGAAAAGCAAAGGGCAGAAAATATATTGTGCATATGCTGGCTTGGTCCATAATGTGCTGCGGTTGGAGAAACTTGTTTCCTGTGTCTTTTGTTCCGTCAAACTGTGGGATTTTTGTACCAACATATGGCTGTAAATAGCTGCATATTCTTCCTTGATGGACATTTCATTTCCTTTGCTATAGAGAAGTTGTTTTTGCATCTGTAAATTATTGAGCAGAATGCTTTACCACTGGTCACATTGTTGGTTTTTCTGTTTTGGAACGTAGCCATAAAATGTGACTGTCCTTGTCAGGCTTGTCCTTGCAGTAGAGGGTGGCCTGATCTGTTGAATGATCAGTGGGTCTGTTCTCATTGTTTCAATCAGACACTGCCCTGGGACCACACTGGTCTACTGCAGCAGTTTGTAGCATCTGTGACGATGATTCCTCTTAGGGTTCTAGAAAGTAATAGCTGCTAAAGCTGTCAAAATACAGATGGTGACATGATGATGAAGATGAGATGAGAAAGTTAAAAGTCATTTAAGAAGCAGACCAGGCATTTTTAAAAAATGTCTTATGAGTGGTTATGCCAGAGGGAAGGCAATATTGCAGGAACTAGCTGTACCGTCACTGGAATTTTACCCCAAGTGCCAGATGCCGGTAGATTTTCTCTTCAGTTGTAAATCTCTGAAGGTCACATGGGTAAATGTGACTGAAAGCCCCTTCAGTGGTGCAGATTCGGTCCTCCTGAGCCACAGCTGATCTAACCAATCATTGGACTATAATTAGAGATGATCTTATCTGAATTTCACAAGTACCTCAAACACTTCCCTTCCTGTCATGTGCCTATAAATACCTACCTGTCTTACGCTCCTGTTTCGTCTTTTGGGTTAATGGACCCCAAGAGCTACAGTGGACTCTTGAAGAGGTCTTCCCCTCACCACAGCCTCTGGATCATCTACTTCAACAGAGTCATCATCCTGATTATCGTCGCACAAACATCAATTTTTGTCCATTTGAGGAGTGGACCTTTGTCATGAATTCTAACCAAGTAATGAAGACTAGCCAATCATTGGCAGGGTAGATGGAATACAGGTGAGGAAAAAATCTGCAGCACAATTACAGTTTTTGATTCAATTATTTGACTGTAATTACAAAGAGAGAAAACCAAATGAGGAAAATGAGGTTGAAGCAACTGCGAATATAAATTTCTGTGAGAAATGGAGGTTTGCAGATGAACGAGATGTAATAGGTTGGATACAAAGCATTGTCAGTATGCCATTTATGTCATATTATTTAATATTTGGCTCCTTTTTATTATTTAGAATAGAACAAAAACATGCTTGACCAATGACCTGCACTGAACTGTACACTGTCTTTCCTTCAAAACAACATTATGTATGTTAGAAGTCATGCCTCAACAACAGCATAATTAGATTTCCTCCTACTCCTAAACACATACACAAATTTTGCATGCACAAAATCGACCCCTGATTTATCCATATTGTCGTTCTTGTGGTGAAGTTGTCTTGTCACCATGCACAGATGTGTGTGTTAAAGGAGTGATATTTTACTATTTTAACTGGAATTATGCATTTTAAAACATTTCTCTGTGGACTACATAAATTGTAAATGCTATGCTTGAGTCTGAATTCTTCATTAATTCAACTCCACAGGTCCATCTTCAGCCCCTTTTCTGAGTAATGTCACCAGAAAGGTCGTTTTGAGCACTGGCCCTTTAAATGCACATGAGCCACTTCAGGCCCCGCCCCCTCCAGGTTGTTGGCTGTGCTGCTCTGTCCTGTTCAACCAACAACTGAACCTTTTAGGTAATCGGCTCAAAGTTTGGACATATTTTCAGTATGGACTACAACCGCTGCTGCTGACAAACAATTATGGCATACTTGGAGAAATGTTCGTCAGAAGTCTTGGCCTTATATGTGCAAATGTCATGACGTAACTAGTTAAAAATGTAACAAATTAAGCAGGAATTCAAACGGGTTGTAGAAATCCACTCGATTTTTGCCAAAATGAATCTAAAGACAGTTTTGCAGCACCTTCAGGGTTCAAATTCAAACTTTTTGAACTATTAGGGTCCAAATACACAAATAAATGAACCAAAGACTAATAAAAGGGGGTTTAGCAACAAATGACCCCTTTAACTGATGACCATGCCTGTGGTTTCACAGTTATTATAAGGACCAGTGACATGCAGTGGTTTTTATTTGCGTCACTCAGACATCCTACACTGATTTATTTCTAATAGTGCATAGTGGGTTTTTTTGTGTTTTGTAATACACATATACATATTTCTACCATGATGTGATGAATAATTCCTGCTCATTTGGTTGATATATAACCAACTCACTCATGTCATGCGCTACCACACAATAATTATTAACATTTTCCTTTGACTGAGCTTTTAGTCCAGTGTGCACAGTTAAACATTTGTTGTACTTTTCTCCTCTTCGTTCTCAAACTATGTCAGGTTTGTTCTGCATTGGAATCGTGGCTCTGTCAATCACGTTCACACTACTCTCATGACTCTGCTGAAATTCGCAAGTTATTCTGGTTCGGCTTTTCATACCAGGCTTAAGTCACCGCAGCGTGGGTGGAGGCCCTTTAAGTGTATGGTCAGTCTGACGCTCTCCCAAAATGAGACACACCCCCCTCCGCATGTCCTTATGTGACCTGACGACCTAATTTAAGCCATCTTCGAACACACTCTCATATGCACTTTCACAATGTAACACACACCCACTGACCTCTAAGCAGTTGTCCACGTCAGTTGCTCATTGTAGGGTCAGTTCACTTCAGAGATCTTTGCATGTTTTACCTCATCATCCTGTTTCTTTGGATCTGATGGGGTTCAATTTGAAGACTGACACCGTGTTGAACTGTAGAAAGGTGTTTTGTCCCTAAATTCAGACATGGGAGTAGTAGTATAATGCTTTGAAGCTACATGATGCTGCTGGTACTGAAAAAACGGAGCTGCATATGGAGGGAGAAGATGGTTCCCTTCCTGTGATAGTTTGATCCAAGACCAGATCTAGACTAGCTGTTGTGAAGGAGTCATTCTGGAAGAGATCAGTCTCCTCAAATATTTCTTTTAATGTGCAACCACACTGTAAGTAACCAAAAAGAACAACACAGGTATTAAAAAATAGTCTTATGTATTTTAAACATAGATGGAGCAAACATGGCATATGGATGCATACAGTGTGGGGCGCTGTAAAGGTGGCGTAAACGTGACAAATTCATGCGGCCCAGCATTTGTGGGGGGCCCACAGAGCAGTGGAGGGGGCCCAGTGGATACAGGTTAGAAGTTGTGAAAATGTTGTGTAAGATCCGCTGTATAATAGATGCATAGAAGTTGAAGAAGGAGAAGAAGGAGTCGGATGTTGAAAGCATGTTAAGTTTCACGCCAGCGTTAAGGCGGCCATACACTGTGCAATTTTAGAGACGATTTCTCACTCGTGCGACTATTTCTGGGATCGGGCCAGATGTGCCTCTAATCGTGTGTCGTGCTTCGAGCAGTGTACATGGGGTAAGGAGAAGCGATTAACACCTCACGACCACCTCACAACCAGCAATCGTGTGTTCGCAAGGAAAACGGAGCTGTTTGAAATCCTGCTCGCTCCTCGTGAGGGTATCGCACTGTCAAAGCAGTGCTACGAGCCCATGTGCCTCAAATTCTCACACTGTGCATGCGCGAATACAATAATAGCCAGCTACTGTAAGCTAATTCTAAGCTTACAGTAGCTGGCTATTGGCCTAGTGCAATTTAGCTTTTGCAGTTTACCTCTAGTTCCCGCTGTAGGATTGACAGCTCATACTGTCCACTTCTGGCCAACCAATTCCTGCACCAAACACGTCGTCGTCTTTTCTTCTTTTTTGATTCCTCACAGATAATGGCACATATTGCCAAAGCAGCTCATTGGTTTTTGTTTAGCACTACCATTTTGTGACACATGCCAGTACACAATCGTCTATGCACTTCTAGATTCCTTGGTATTTTAATGTTGTATTTCTGGATACGACACTGGAACGTGTGGTGCGTCCTCTGCTGTATGGTCCTACAGTGTGAGTAGTCAGGTCACATACGAGCATCGGTCCGTGCAGTGTGAGAACATGAATCGCGAGCCTGACTTTACGATTGATTCGCACAGTTTGAGATGGAGCTGTGTGCAACGATCAAAATAATCGCACAGTGTATGACCGCCTTTAGTTACATTTGTCATGGACCGCACCCCCACATATATAACTGCTGCCCCTACCCCACATCCATTATCCCCCCACACTCAATTGCTAGTGGTGCCCCAGCATACAGTTGTCTACAAAAGTCTTAGGCTGCAATTAGGATTGCAGTTTTTGCAAAGTTACAATGACCACTGTTACAGCCCCTGGGGTCCTCTTGGGGGTGCTACGTATTCTCCCAGCTCTTGTCTTCTAATAGGCATCTGATGGGGAAATCAGGAACACCTGTGGCGCCCAGAGTTCCTGCCCTTAAATAGTTTGCCTGCAGATCTCACTCTCTCTCTGCTTGCTGCCCTCACAGGTTCTTGGTTCTTCAGCCCTTGGTTTGGTTATGTTGCTTTAATGTTTTGTTCTGTTCTGCACTTTCCAACACTCACATCAACTCACGTTCACCCGTGCAAACCTACACTGCTGACATTACTGATGACTCATTTACATTCTTTAATATACTTTAGTTTGTCTTTTCCTAATTTGGTCTAATTAGGCTTAATTTGGCTTACTTTGATTTAATAAAGCATTCTTGTGTTAAACTTCATTTATGGTGTGTTCCCCTTCTTTGTTGTGGCCTCCGTGCCGGGTCATAACACCACACATTAAAATTTTTAATCAGATGAATCACAGAGTTGCTGTTGATTAATTCTGATTAATCATGATTAAATATCATTCATTTTAGCAGTTAACCATCAACCTTTCCAGGGACTACAGGTGTAAATTATCACTTATGCTACACCAAGCATCTTACCTCTGACTCTTGTCTAGGTTACTGTATAGTTGTGCACTGTCCCTGTACAAATAAAGGCATACCATACCATTTTTAATCTATATTAATCGCGTTTCATTTTGCATAAGCAGACTCAAGAAAGAAGGGAATATATATGCACTTAATGTATTTTTGTCGTAAGCTAGACGACACGTTAGCCGAACTGCTAGCAGAATCCCAGACTAACGTATGCTTCGCGTTAATGTGGTGTTTTAAGCTGTAAACGCTTCGGTAAACAGGAACTCCTTCCTGCAGAGTGTGCATAATACTTTATGGTAGTCGACTGTTTTGTCTTGTTTTTTTTTTTTGTGCTCACATTTCCCATCCAGAGGGCCAGTGTGCTGTTTAGTGTCTTCCATCTTTATGGGTTGGTTCTGCTGCCTGTCACTACTGGATCAACTGTCCATTTGTTCATGCGCGATGGTAACTCTACTTGGACAAACTGCCCAAAATGCATTGCCAGAAATGTTTAGAGTCATTCTGCACTGCAGATGGGTTAATTGCGTTAAACTTTTTAATCAGATTAATAATGATGATGGATTAATCTGCGTTAAAGCGTTATTTTTGACAGCTCTAGTATTAAGATACAACAGTAAAAACAAACATGGCTGATTTTTCTGTCTTTTTAATACTATGCACATATTTTCCTGTTGTATCTGAAATAAAGAGGCTGAGAAATAATTATGTTGCTAACAAACTAAGCTAAGTATGCCTTAATATTTTTGCACAGTACCGTATATAACCCAACTACAGGGCAACTTTGTGAATTCAACTGAGAGCCATTATATTAATTTTATAACTCAATCATCCTTAATCATAATAATTCTCAAAATTATGTACTTACCTTCTTAATGTGCATTAAGTATGTTAATGCTGAAAATATGACAAACAGAAGCAATAATGGTGAATATAACTTTCCTATAATAGCTAACAGAGAAAATAGAAGAGGAAAAACCAAGTTTCTATGATGGAGAAACAGATCAAGAGGCAAAACAGTTACCATGACATTAGTAATATAATTTTGGATTATTAATGATCTGTGAAATCAGAGTAACGACAGATGTTTTTATACATAAAATGCAATGATTTATGAGGCCCTTTCCAAGTTCTTAAATCGAGAAATGTAGTGAATCTGCCTTCTGTTATGCTTCTGCTTAGACATAAATATCTCTGAGTCTTCCTCCACATGTGCTCTGCTTCTGAAAAATGTTTATAGAACTGAAATTCCAACCTGCTTCAAATCATTTTTAGGGAGTATACTGTACCACCGTCAACTGTAAATACACTGAAATGAGATTTGTTGTTATCAGCTACATACTTTTTTATCACTGAGCAGGTTCTCTCTCAAGAATACAGCTCTATTAGCAATGGTGGGTTAATAGTAAACTTCATTCCAGCAGCGTAGATCTGTCTGATTGTTTGATTGGCTGATGGTCACAGGGCATCAGGCAGCTTCAAGCCAAACTCAGACACTTTCAGCTTGTGTTCACTGTCCATAGGGCTGAGGGTCTGATGAACAGAATGTGAGACAGAGAAGGCCCAGAGCTCCTCCTTCTGGTTAAATCACAACTCAAAAACCACTTCATCCTCTTCCAGGGCTAACAGAGGAGTTATTTGAGTTTTTTTTTTTTTCTTGTATTAATTCCATCTTGTAGTTGGAAGTTTCAGCTACAGACCAGATGTGCAGTATATTGGGGTCTCATTTCACATATGTCCATACTTCCAGAAGAGAAAGTATGGATGTAATAATGCATAAATGAATTTGCACTGTCAGTGATGGCAAAATGTAGTGCATTATGGGTATGTGGATGTTGAATGAATGTGTTAAGTGGTCAATGCTATGCCATACTGTCTATGTGGTGTAAGTCCAGATAACAGTGCAGAACAACCCTTCACTTTGTTGGCTTAGTTTTAGCTGGAAATGCAGCAATCATGCTCAAATATTGGCAACGATGCTTTGCCTGTTCATAAAACATCATGAAACTAGACAAAAAGAAAATTGTAATCATCATTGATGGTAATATTTGATTTGAGACAAACTTAAACTGTTGAAATTCATGCAGTGTACTACTGGTATGGCTAAATATTCAATTTATGGATTAAATATTCCATTTATGGGTTAAATATTACAGTTATGGGTTAAATCTTTCAGTTATGAGTGAAATATTTCACTTATGGGTTAAATATCTCATTGATGGGTTAAATATTTCTGTTATGGGTTAAATCTTCCAGTTATGGGTTAAATCTTTCAGTTATTGGTTAAATATTCCATTTATGGGTTAAATATCTCATTTATGGGTTAAATCTTCCAGTTATGGGTTAAATGTTAAAGTTATGGGTTAAATATTCCAGTTATGGGTTACATATTCCATTTATGGGTTAAATATTCCAGTTATGGGTTACATATTCCATTTATGGGTTAAATATTCCAATTATGGGTTTAAATCTTTCAGTTATGAGTTAAATATTTCAGTTATGGGTTAAATATTCCAGTTATGGGTTAAATCTTTCAGTTATGAGTTAAATATTCCAGTTATGGGTTACATATTCCATTTATGGGTTAAATATTCCAATTATGGGTTTAAATCTTTCAGTTATGAGTTAAATATTTCAGTTATGGGTTAAATATTCCAGTTATGGGTTACATATTCCATTTATGGGTTAAATATTCCAATTATGGGTTTAAATCTTTCAGTTATGAGTTAAATATTTCAGTTATGGGTTATATATTCCAGTTATGGGTTAAATATTTCTGTTATGGATTAAATATTTCTGGTATCCGATATTGAGACACAATGTTGATCTCCAGTAATAAATATGTATTATATGATGCAAGATATCTTTAATTACTCGATATTTGTGTATGCTGTGTGTGACTACTCAAAATTACACAAATTGTTTTGCATATTTGCAAATCTTTTACATTTCTACATTTCTGTTTTGCACATCTATGGTTCTTTAACATGTAACATTATCATCTTTATAATGGGTACCTATATGTTGAAACTGGCGTGCAAAATTATGTCAGTAAAATACAATCAATGCCAAATGGCTGATGCAAGAGGTTTAGATCTATAGCAAGATTGGTGCAAAAGAAAAAAATGTGAAAATAGACACCTTCATTCTGCAGCTCTATGGACTTTTTGAGGACAACTTAACTGTCCTGTAAAACACCTGATCTGTGATCTTCAATTACAGACGCTAAAGTCCAAAGAAGGTGTAGGTGTCTTGTTTCTTCTCAGACAGAGTACACTTAAAGATAATTCTGAAATTTGTGCTTAATGACACCAAAAAATATCATGAACGGACACTCTAAATCAGTCATATTACCACAAATCCATTTGTGGAAGTGGTTCTTATATGGAAATTTTGAGGGTCTTTGTAGTGTTGACACAAAAAACCACTTAACTGCTCACACGTCTGGATAGTTACAGTGAATGTTGAAAAAACTGTAAAGTGCTAAATAAGTACATTCAGAAAGAATATGATTACGAGAGTAGGAAACCTTTAATTTTCCAGTCAACACACTCCTGTCTGTCACTGATGACTGGAAAATTCTCAGGTTTTGTTGACTCTTTGTCTCTTTGTAGAACTTTCCGATGATGCAGTTTCCGTGAACATCAGCTGCTTCTTGCGAATCTCCAGATAAAAGACGTGAAAGCACTAATTATAAATCCTGGCAGGGGGAAGAGATCACCCTGGTGGAGGATGTGTCGGTGTTGTGGTATATAATTTCTGATGAGTATGTGAGTTGTGGTTTTTCCTACAAATGATGCATTTATCAGGTGTCCCGGTGTCAGCGAGGAAAAAAATGATGTATTGTTCAACAGACGTGCATAATCAATAAATTAAGTCCTACATAGGGAAGTTGGATTTTTTTTCCTTTTTCTGTCTCTTCCTTGTTCCATACCTCTGTAACCAAAACCTATTGGTACTTCCTCTGTGTCTGCATCACGGCTGATTTAGAGAAACAGTACCCAGAGCAAGATTACTCTTGATGAAAATGTGCATCTGCTGAAGTAATCCTGCAACCGACGTATGCATAACCTCATCTTATTACGTTCCCCCTCCCACCTCCAAAGTCCCTTGGACAATGTCCTTGCAGCTGAGGCTCACCTCTTTAACAAAACGTCCATGCTTCTGCGTTAAATATACTATGTTTTAGAAATCACAATGGAATTACTTTGTGTCTCAGAGTAGGTTGGACTAGTGTAGATAATTATTTCTTCTTATTAAACAAAAACAAAAAGACATACTTAAGCATTTTTTGATCTGTCATCTCTAGGGGTTAAGGTTTGTTGGGCTTGAACCTCTTTCAGATATGACTCAAACTACGTAAATATGACAGTAATTAAATAAAAGCCTGTGTTCCCATTCTGTAAAAGCATTGCAGCAATCTCCCTAGGTCACATACGTTGCATTTATGTAACACTTAAAAGTCTGACCTGATTATTGTCAGACTGAAGCAGCAGGAGAACACGGTAAGATGTATGACAGCTTTACTTGCTGATTTGACCCGTAAAGACCCGGAGTTACTTTTGTGGCAGTTCCCATATTATTTTTTATCTCTATTTAACCTTTCTTGAATGATTTATCACCATTTATTCAAATATTATTCTGTGTATTTAACATTTTTCACAGTAAATCATGTATTTTCCTGTATCTAATTTCTTATATTTCATTTAGATTTTTATGAAAATGCTGAGTAAATTCAAATGGTATTATAGGAAAACAAAGAAAACTGAAGAAAAAGTACATTTTTCAACCAACATATCAATTACAGAATGTAAAACCAAGTGTTTCCATCTACTGTCACTGATCAAACTCCATGGCTTTCACTGGTGAAACAATGTTGTAGAAGATGATGTGTTTTCACATTCACTATGGAGCCTCTGAACGTCCAAATGGGTCATATTTGATGACCATGAAAAGATGTCAAACTGCATTTTACACCAATTATTTACATGTATTGATAGGATTAGTGGATTAACAGGTATTAAACAGTTTAGATCAGTAGATGCGTTTGGTTGCCAGTGGATGCTTGGGTCTTTATGGTTTAACCCTTTCATGCATAGTGGTCACTACAGTGGACAGTTACTCTACAGCTGTTCTCTTGTTTATTCATGGGTTTTGTTGTTTTAGTTCTATATCAGCCAACACAGTGGACACTTATGTATCATCTCATACACTGACATTCATACAATTTCAGTAACTTTGCTGTTCTCCATAAGGCAAATTTATTCGTATAGTACAATTCATACACATGCTTTACAACAATGGAAAAGAGACAGGTTAAAAACACAGAATTACAATTAAAACATAATCAATAAACATAAATAATAATCAAATCAAATAAAAGAGAAGAGTGCAGATAGAACACTTACAGTTGTGATATAAATCTGATCTGCAGTAACATGTTGAGTGTGTATCAATAGCTAGTTGTTATTAGACTTTAATTAAACATTTTCTTAAACATTTGTTTTTTGTTTTTGTTTTTTTGCATATTATCTCCATGAAGTGAGTAATAACTAGTATTAGAGTATGATCAAATGTGAGCAAACATTAGATTAACTGCATTAAAAACAGTTTTTATTTCATAGTTTTCACACATTATATCACTTTCTGCTGTTGCGTTTTAAATACATGTTTCTTTGCTTCAAAAACGAAACGTATGGTGTCCAGCTGAGCGGCCATTTTTGTAACTCCATAAAAAATAGGTTCATTAAAAAAAATTTCAATCACATTTTTTTTTTCATGCCTAAAGAGGAATAAAAACACAGGTTTTCATAATTCATGCATTAAAGGGTTAAAAGGGCATATTATTAGTGATTGTTCCTGGGGTCATCAGGTGTTTCAAGTTGGTCCAGGTAAACCCTCTATCTACTGATCAGACCTAAAGCACAAGCAAGATCTACAATCTTCAACCAGAGCTTTACTGCTTTCTCATCTGTCATAATAGTGATAGTTTTCCATCATCACTCTCTTGTGATTCTAACTGCAGTGTAAAGCAACTAAGCAACAAACCCACAAAGTCCAGACACCTGAACCCCATCCCTAATTCACTTCAATTCAGTTTAACTTGACCCAGATACTGCAATAATTTTCACCCCACAAATGCATTTCACAGCCCTATTTGACCTGGATCAAACATGCACCACGCAGTCAACTCCAGTTCTCATGCTGTGCCGTGGTTAAGGCCAATGTCAGGAGAATTAACCTAACATACATGTCTTTAATGACAGGACTAGAAATCCACTCAAACACAGGAAGATCATACAGACTCCACAAAGACAGGCCTTAATGTGACACGCGTCCTGCCAACTGACGGCGAGCAATGCCAACTTCATGCCAAATCTGTACCAAATTTCTTCTACTACTGGGGATGGGCCAACACCTGAGTCTCCAACCTTCCCTTTGGCGCCTGTTCCTCAGTTCCTCATACTTTTAGCCTATTTCCAATCATGTGTTTCCTCCATTAGTTTGTCCTGCAGTCACCTCAAGCATAACAACATGCGTTAATATGTCAGATGACAGCAACATATTAAGTCACAGGGTAATTTTTGTGACATGAGAAGGAAACTGCTGTGGCTTTCCCAGGTGTTCTTCTATCTGTGTGTGGTTCTGGCCTCCAAGGGTTTGACTGTGTTGTCTAGTTTCACTTTTGTTTGTCTATACTTTTATTTTTTCTTTCTCTGCTTACTACTCACCCCAGCTGGTCCAGGTGGATGACTGCCAACCCATTCTTTTCTGTATAGTATTGTGAAGGCCTTGACTAGAATGTGTGTGTTACCTTGAGATAATTATGTATTATGATTGGTAATATAAATTAACCCTTTCATGCACACTGGTCATTCCAGTGGACAGTTATTCTACAGCTGTTCTCTAGTATTGTCATGGATTTTGTTGTATTAGTTCCATATCAGCCAACACAGTGGACACTTATGCACTATCCCATAATACACTGCAATTCATACTGTTACTTACTTGATAAACCTGATCTGCAGTAACATGTTTGCTAATTGTTATTAGACTGCAATGACGTTTTTTTGTTTTTTGTTTTTTTTATGAAAAGTTGTTGTGTTTTGTTGTTCTTTGCATATTATTTGAGTAATAACTACTGTTATAGTATGTTAAAATGTGAGAAAACATCAGATTAGCAGCATTAAAAAAATATATATATTTCATAGTTTTCACAGTATGACAGTAAATGCGTGTTTCTTTGCTTCAGAAATGAAACGCATGGTGTTCAGTTGAGTGGATATTTTTGTAACTCCATGAAAAATAGGTTCTTAAAAAAAAAAAAAAAAAAATTCGATCACGTTTTTTTTCATGCCTAAAGAGGAATAAAAACACTCAGGAAAAAAGTCTTGATTAAGGTTCTCGTAATTCATGCATGAAAGGGTTAAACTGAATCGGTGTTCTGTTGTTGGTCTTTCTCCCTCTTTAACAAAGCGACTGGTTATTGATGAGCCCTGTTTTCTTGTTAGTATTGATAATGCCGAAAACCGATTCTTCCATAAAATCTCAGAAGTGCATGAATGGACATGGATGGATGTTTTAGAATTACGTAATTTATTTGTTCACTGTAATAAACATTGTCCGTTTTCCACCTCCATTCCACTCTAAATTTTCAGAGAAGACTATGTATACCTGATCATTTCACCCTTGTACGTTGTTGGATGTTGCAAAATTGGCTGACTAACGCTAAATGATGACGATAAGACAAACCTTCTTTAAGTTCATAGCCCCTAGGTCCCAACAGCAAAGTACATTTACTTTAATGGTGTTCCTTGGCAGTTTCTTGGCTTCAGTATGTCGGTAATTGTGGAAAATTCTCTGTAAGGTGACTCAACATCATAAAGTATATGGCAGTTTTTTCTGATGTCTATCTCTGTATACTGTTTCACCTTCCTCACTCTCCATAACAACTTGGGACCATCTCTTCTTCAGTATCTGTGAGTAGTGCTTCTTTAGCTGAGAATGTTTGACCGCTGTCGTAACACCTTGTTTTTGAGTTTCTGTTTCGGTTATCACGGTCTTGGCTTTATGAAGTCATGAGTAACCAAATTAACTAGACTTAGAGAATAAACATAGTTTTCATATCGGATGGAAAAGAGTAATAAATACTACCATGTATGACTTACTGCAGGAATAAATGTTAGAAAGAAGCATTAACAAACCACAGAAAACTCATAAGTAAACCACAGCAGAGATTTGGTTTGGGGTCAGAAGCTAAAGATCCTGTAGCAGCAGTTCAATAAGTTTATTATTGTATGAACTGTTCAATCTGACTGGCAAACTTTTAAACCATGATGATAATAATGAAAATTTTACTCTAAATATGACACCAGTGGATGGAAACGTGCATGAATTTATATTATCTTTAGCAAATTTTCAGAAAATTCTGTTAAACTTTGAGATACACTTGGTCGGACATCTACCTGATTAAACATAAGGTTGTAATTTTTGTGACTGAAGCATATATTGTGTCTTAAGTATAACCTGTGGACCTCTGGTGATGTGGAAATTAAAACCCTACATCTGCGTTTCATATATTCACGTAGAATCAGTGAAGTCTGTTCTTTTTACTCAAATTTACAGACATTATCCCCTAGTTCCGATGTCAAGGACAGGCTAACCACTTACTGATAATTGTTAAAAGGCAGAAAAATATTCCTGACTGTAGCCGACATCCATCTTATCATCTTCTGAGATGTCGCTTTGCAGTTGAATTTTTACTTTGCAAAATACAGACATTCTGATTTGCAAGGGACTAAGCTCCTCTCCAGTCCGTACAAATTACCAGAGGTTCACAGGTAATACTAGTCTCATGTAAATAGGCCTTAAGTCAGTCAAAATTATGTCATCATGAAGTTCGTGCATTGACTAAATACTAATTTCTTGACAAATAAACAAAAGCTGTAGTGGATGTTCCCTCCATTAACATGGTAAGGAGAATGGACATATTGCATGTCTTTTAATTGTCCTCAGGACGGGAGTGACTGCTTCAGCTGCAATGGATTATATGAAACATCAGTCACAGTGGATAGAAGCCAGATGGCAGAGAGAGGGTAAAGAGTCTTTTAAAAGGACAGAGGGAACACCTTCTCCCACTGAGTTCTAACATGAATTACGTAACACTGCTGTTTTTCCACAACAGGTCAAATGTTGAATTATTAGCCAACTCTCTCTTTAAGCTCTGCCACACCACAGGGATTTCAGTGAGAGTCATGTGACACCGTTCTTTACAAGTGTTTGATCTAACAAGCCAAGGAATGCTCGCACTTGGTCTGACTACATGAAACTGCTCAGTTGTCTCATATCGTAGGTTTGTTTCCTTTTTAGACTAAACTTATCTGTTTTTAATTTTTTGTACCTGAGACAAAAAGTGTCAGCACTTAGAAGTTGGAAGTCATAAATACTGTTCTCATAATTAGTTTACAATCACTCTGATCTCATAAACATGAGCTTCAACCTGTTAATACAAGGGTTGTGGATTGGTGTTTTAATGGACTCAAACAAGAAGATCAGAGAAACTTATACTACTGCAAAACATTCCAATCAACGTATTGAGTGTATAAAACATTTATTATTAACTTAAAGTAATGATCAACTTAAACTGATACAGATCTGTTGATCCCACAGTGGCGATCTATAGAAATTTTGGCTCTGGTGGCTCACATATTGGAATACATCCTTCAAGACCCAAGGCCATAACTCAGCAATCTGGGTTTGATTATCAGCTCAGGTCTTTTATGGTATGTCATCTCCACTTTCCGGTCATATATGCACCATCTCTTTCATAAATATTAAAAACTCCCCAAAAATATATTTAAAAATGTCCACGTGATTGTTTACCTGACTCAGATTCAATTAGCATTATCATACTTCCCAGTATGCTCTGCAATACAGTTAAAAGCTAATACTTAGTCTGGGTTATATGAGGTATAACATGACGATGCAGCATTGAATCTGAAAGTACCTATATAATATATTCTCGCTCAGTAATTTATTTAGATGGATCCATGACAGCATTCTATGAACAGTTCTTTTCCTATAGAAGAGTTTGGTAATAAAATTTATCTTAGTAATTTCCGGAATTGTTTAATCCTCTGGAGGGTTACAGGAGGATGGAGACAATCACAGATGCCATCACCTGAAGGTGGGGTACACCTTGGACATGTCACCAGTTCATTATAGTATTGATGTGTAGAGATAAACAACTTTTCACTCTCACATTCAAACTGACAGGTATGTTAGATTGACCAGTTAACCTACTGATGTACATGTCTTTGGATAGTGGGAAAAAGCTGAAATACTTGGAAAGACATTTGGGAGAACATGCAAACTTCAAACAGAAGGGCCCCCGTTGGCCAGCACTGGGTTCAAACCAGGAGTGTGAGGCAAGAATCAATATCTGTTGAAATGTTGTTGTGATAACTATTGATTTCTTGACACAGTTGTTCTTACAGCTGGACATCTGAGATGGGATACTCTAGAGACACATGTTAACTCAAGGTTTGTGCTGACAAAGATGGAGCCCAGGTAATGAGAAAACTCCCCCAGGAAGAACAAAGGAGAACAGGTAGGGCTCCTGAGAACTGAACTGAAGTGTGGAGGACATGCACATGGAAACACAGGTGGAGACGGCTGCATAATAAGGATGTCTGGATGTCAGGGAAGCAGCTCAAAACCAGACATCAGAAACCTCAGACAGTCTGACAGTGGGACTGGTACGGCGGGGTCAGATCAGGGTTGGTGGTCTTTAAGGCTCTTGGGTTTCTTGTCATCACTTTACAGTTCACGGCCCCCCTGTGGCCGGGCCAAGGAGACATATCATCCTAATGGTATTGGAGATAATGCGTATCAGAGGTGTTAATGCGATTACACTCCGTGGGGACATCACCCTGGGACTTGGATTTCCCAGCCTGTCTGCAACCTGCTGCAATGCTAGATCAAGAACCTTGTGGAGCCAGAAGAAGCTAAAGTATCTGTCATCTAATACTGTCGTGAAATGTCCGTGCCAAAGTTTTAAACTTTATGGAGGTGAATAGTACATAAAGTACTGTGGTTTTATTTTTGGATTGAAATCAGTGACGTCCAAAGTATTCAGACTTCAATGGATTACAAAGAAAGGGGTAAATCTGACTCTGTTGAACTATTTGAAGTAACAATGACTGAACGAAGCCTGATGAGGGACAAAGGGACATAAAACCTGATGAGTCATTTTTATGTAACCCTGTCTGGCCATGTATAACCTGCTCCACATGTAAAAACAAAAACAAACCTGTTTATGGCTCAGTTTACTGTCTGATTGCCATTAGGGATAGATATCAGCAGACACATTAAAACCCACCTCCAATAGTCCGAACACTGACTGCATAGAGCACCCAAAGCCTCTGGTTGCAGTCCAGTACGACCCACAGTTTCTGGCTTTTAGTGTTTCAATTCTGTTCATTTGTGACTGCTGAACTCTATTTTACCTTACACTCTTTCTCTTTTCAGTCTCTTTCTTACAATTTGACAATAAACCTGCTCTCACCAACAGGTCCATGTGTATAGCCTGTTTTTTAATTAGTTATTTTGAATTATTAGAAGCTCTATTTTTCCAGGTATAGTCAGTTTATGAGAAAATAGAGGCGCATGCCTTCTTTTCAGAGAAGGATTAAAGTTGTCAGTGTTGAAGTTGAGTAATGTAGCGCTGTGCACAAAGACTGTGGCAAAACTTATTTTAGCTGCTTACAAAATTTAACATTAGCTAATTACGCACTATAGACAGACAGCCCTTTCCAAAGCAGAAATGAGGCTATTATATAACTTAATGAAAGCATAAAAATAGGACCAAGGGTCCTGTAGTCCAATGGCATATTTAAAGACATTAATTGGCATTCATTTGACCTTTCAAGGTCAATCAAGGTCAAAGGCCATGGCACCAATTGTAAGCCCATATGTGACTTCCTATCTATTACCAAAAGGAATTATAACAATATCTTCAACTGCTTTCAAGTTATAGCACTTTAAAATGTTTCCCATTATAAACCAACAGAGTTTTTTTTAAATTTCAAAAATTTATAAAAAAAAAATTCAAAAATCAATATTTCCCAATTCTTTGAACAAACTTGGTAGACCTTACCCCAAAGATTTTCCACAACAAATATCAAGTCATTCTGACAGATGGTTTTAGAGAAGATTCTTGAAAATTTTTTACGGATGATGGAAGGAAGGACAGACGCCAGCTGATACCAATAGTCCATTGGACCCTTTGGGCTGTTGGACTAAAAACAGCAAATTTAATGATTTAGAACACAGGTTTGGTTGGTGAAGTGCTGCTTCAATTGGTTTTCTGTGTTTTCAAGTAGACGTTACCAAACTTTTTCAACTTGAGACCAACATAAAAAAAAATTGGCATCACTCCAGGACCCAAACGTAGGAACATGCATAATGAACTTCACTAACATCGTGATTTTTGCTGATTCACTGGTGAAAAACAATTTGAATGTGTCCTTTTCTGCCTAATCAAAATTAAGGTCAAGCCTAATAGTTGGATATTGAATGCCAGCCATCATTGGTAACACCAGCAAATAATGTTAGCATGGTAGCAGATCAAGTGAAATCTCTTTGTTACATAATTCAGTTCTTTTGACATTCTCCAATACTGAGGATGCTCTGGTTGGAGAGTCTGTTCAGTTTGTTTTCTTTCAGACTTCTATTTCTGAAAAGTACTTTACATAAAAAAGTACCTTTACTATTTTAACTGGGAAAATGGATTCACTTCAACCAGCTAACCAAATAACCAGTTGAGGCAGTATTAGACCAGTACAACCAGTGTCCTGTTAGGTTAAATGAATGTTTTATCAAAGTAGTGTGGTGTCTTTGAAACAACTGATGGATAACTGCTTCAGGTTCCTATCAAAAAGGGCTTTCCCAAAATTTAAAGCAAGGAAATATACTGAATGTAGTATGTAATTAATGTGATATCCACTGCACTCCATAGCCATACTCCTGTTTGCTTCTCCAAACTGGTTGGCACGTTCTACTCAATATTCTGACTACATACTATAACTACCAGTACAAGGTCACTTTAAAAAACCAAAACTAACCCTTTAAGAGGTCTTGATTGTAAAAAGGTATCAAACAGCTGGGTGTGATGGTCAGATTCAGAGATTTACCAAGACTGATGTATTATGTGTACAATACTGTCATTTGAACAAACAGAGCCAGTTAAACAAGCTCAGAGTCATTTAAAGTAAAATGGGAAAATTTGAGGTGACTTTCTTTGACTTTCTCATTCCAAACAACAGTCACTTCATCTGTCAGCGAGATGGCGTTTGCCACCTGGATTTGACTGTCTCACGTCTGGCTGATCCCTACGTATTGACTGACATGCTCCTCCCCAGTAATAACCCCAGTGGCGTAAACTGATACCTTCTACCATTCTAAAATATCACTCTATTTATCTCTAAATGTTGAGAGGGATGTGCAGGGTGTAGTTCAGTAGCTTCAAAATAATGTTAGGACTGCTGGCCTCAGCACTATGTGACATTGAAAGACATCCAGGAGAGATCTAGCCAAGAAAAATGTTGCCCTGTTGAATCCACTATGGAGAGTTGTTTTCTGTCACATGGAAACAGAGAAACACAATCGCCATTTCCCTGACCACATCCAGGCCCATTCCTGCAGTATATCCCCTCTGCTTGACGCTGAGAGTCACCTCATTAGAATGGGATAACCTATTCATGGCTGACCTTTGGGTGCCCAATCCTCTGTCTATGTACAGTGCCCTTTGAAACAGAGAGAGGGTAGGGGAAGGTTCAGTTTCAACAAACTACTGTTGTGGTGCTTGTGTTGTGATTGCTCTTGAAACCGGTCTCAAGACCAGTTTTTGAAGGTCTCGCCTCAGTCTTGAGTGCATTTTTACTCCGTCTTGTCTATGTCTCAGATAAACAGGATCACAGCTGTAGGGGTATCACTACATGTCTGGTGCATTTTCTAATATATTTGTTATAATTTTTACTATGGTTTGAAAGAATCTATCCAAATAAAGAAAATCAAAATTAGCATGACAGTGTTTAGAATAAAGGGCTCTAAAGTTCTGCAAAAGATACCAATGTATTGGATTGTAGAGATATGAACAGAATTTATTTCCAGTAACAGGCTGGGGGGGTTTGTGTGACCACTAGAGGGTACTGATGGGGACGAGACCGCCTATGTCGAGATTGAGTCAAGACCGAATCTTTGAGGGGTCGAGACCGAGACTGTTGGTTTTCAAATGCAGTCGAGATTGAGTCCAGACCAAGTCTTTCAGGAAGCAAGACCAAGTCGAGACCAAGACCATAAAAATAATGTGTGCGCACTGGAAAACCCTCGGCCTGACTTATCAGTGCGTGCCAAAGTTTTTGGACAGATGGATGGACAACCATGACAGTACCCTGCGGCCAGCATGGCTGAGGGTAAAAACAAGTCAGTTTTGACTGGTCACTCATTTTGTCTCTGCTGTGTGATTGCACCAGCAACTTAAGTGAACTCATTGACACTCACTGAACGCAGAATCTTTGCATTACACCATGGGATGTACTTTTCAAATAATGCCCGTCAACATTCCATTTATTTTTGGTTTTTTTTTTTATTATTTACATT
Organism: Sphaeramia orbicularis; assembly: GCF_902148855.1. NCBI lineage: Eukaryota > Metazoa > Chordata > Actinopteri > Kurtiformes > Apogonidae > Sphaeramia > Sphaeramia orbicularis. Next base: position 18,157,260 of record NC_043972.1, read on the forward strand.
TATTTGTAATGATGGATAATTGGATTTTTTTGTTAACATGAACATAATAAAAACTAGAAAAGCACTCAGAGAGTGCAGACCTCCACCAAGGCAGATCAGTGCCCCCCCGATGTTTGTCTGTCTGTCTGTCTGTGTGTGTGCAAGATAACTCAAAAAGTTATGGACGGATTTGGATGAAAATTTCAGGAAATGTTGATACTGGCACAAGGAACAAATCATTAAATTTTGGTGGTGATCGGGGATGGGGGGGCCACTGATCTGCCTTGGTGGAGGTCTGCACTCTCTTTTCTGGAAAAGTATTCGTAGAGCGCAGACCTCCACCAAGGCAGATCAGTGCCCCCCCCACCCCCGAAACCCCATAACTTTTTGAGTTATCTTGCACATGGTCAGACAGACAGACAAACCAATGTTGACAAAAACATAACCTCCTTAGTGGAGGTAAAAATCTGTTGGTCTCAAGGACGCTCTGAAATTACTAGTGCTTCTCCCCCAACTGTGGTCCGAGACTTAGTCAAGACTGAGTCCTTGAAGGGTCAAGTCCGAGACGAGACCAAGAAAGCACAAAATGGTCTTGAGACGAGACCGGACTGAAGTACTACAACACTGCTAGAGGGAGTAGGGAGTTACTCTGCTGGTGTGTCACAGTGAGGAAAACTCATCTCATGGGCCTTTGAGCTAAGAATCAGAAAAGTAACTAGTTTATATAAAAGCCAATAAGAAACCATAGTTGAAGAAAGTGCTAAAAATGAACCATTACCATTGTTGTCACCGCTGAACACAGCACAAAATGAAAAGAAAGGAGTTTGATGCTGAAATTTACATATTTATTTCACACCAGTGAGTTTAATTATGAAGCTTACAAAGGTATAAGTTGCCAAATTCTGTTATCTTTGCTAAATCGTCTATTTGTTCACCAAGGTTATACTCTTAGACCTTTACACTGAACTGTTTTCCCCTTTTATCTCCGTTCCCTTCCCCCTACAGTCCCATAAAAAACAATATTTACCTGAAAATGACTCATCCATTTTCTGAACCACTTAGTCTTCATAAGGGTCACTGGAGTGTCTGAGCCTATGCCAGCTACCTATGACATATCCAGAACAACCAGGTAATTATATGCTACATTATAGTAAATCATTTGGTACCCACCAGTGGGACATTGGTGGAGAAATGTGGAGAAATTCATGTATAAAACAACAGTATCACACATGACTTCAGCTAAACTGTTTTTTGCTGTTCGTGTTTATATTCTGAGGCCTTGATGTTACTGACTCAGCTAACCTGTGTTGTTCTTAGCTGCATCTGTTTTACCGTTGTTAAACAAGCATCTTTGGAGGTAAGAATCCTGAGCTTTTCCATCTGAGCTTTTAGTGTGAGAAGTTAAAGTGGTCTGTGTTGTTTATGCTATGATGTCTGCATTACCCTCACTTTGATCCAAACTCAGTGGTTTTTATTGACGTGTTACTGGTCTGTCCTGAGTCATGAGTGCGTGCTGAAGAGTCGGCCTGTTTCTGTTTGTGGTTCAGTAGTTTTGTTCAGTGAAAGACAAGGGTGTCAGGTGTGTTTCAAGACAAATGACGGATTATAAGTGGCTGAATAAATACAGGAAAGTGTGCATCATGAAGGCGGCAATAAAATGGATTTTTTTTTTTCCCTGCATATCCACGCACATTCATTATACAGTGTATATATTATATATATTGTGTCCTTACATATGTATTTTTGTTATTTTCCCCTTTGTAGTCTTGTTTTAATTGGTGGATTATGTGTATACTTTCAATTTTCAGACAAGGTTCATGTTTTTCACAGCAGAAATTCACTCAATCTTAATCCATAAAGGCCCAAACATCCACTGGTGACCAACAGCATCTACTGATAGAAAATATTTAATACCTGTTGATTCACTAATCTTGTCAATAATTGGTGTAAAATACAGTTTTTCATGGTCATCAGATGTGACCCATTTGTGCGTTCAGAGGCTCCGTAGTGAACGTGGAAACACAGTCATCTTTCACATTGATTCACCAGTAAAACCCATGGAGTTGGATCAATGAAAGTGGGTGGAAACACTGTGTTCAGTTAATGATAAATTTGACTGAAAGAGTCACTTTTTCTTCAGTTTTTCCTCTTTTGACATAATCTTTGACTTTTAGCTTTTATGAACATCTATATCACAGGTGTCAAACATGCCACACCGGGGGCCAAAACCACCCCGCCAAAGGGTCCAATCTGGCCCCTAGGATGAATTTGTGAAATACAAAAATTACACTAAAGATATTAATAATCAATAATGTTGAAATTATTTTGGTCAATTCAATCTAAAGTGGATCAGACTAGTAAAATATCATAATAACCTAAATATATATATATATAAATAAATAAACAGAAAGAAAGAGTTATGATCTGAGTACGAGGACTGAACCCAAATGCAAGACCCAGAAGCAGACGTAGAAGTTTACAGTGTTTATTAAACACAGGTTTAACTGACAAGTCTTGGATAGTGAATGCATACAGATTCTTGAGGTCACAGAGTTCAGGGTTCTTCACCGGGTTTGTGAGGCGGACCGGAGATGGACCTTCACAGCCCGGACCGAAAACACACGTTGGATATCCGACTAGGGGAGAGCAGAGGGATGTCAGTAAACAGACCAGGTCATACACGGTAAGCCAAACGGGTAGGCAACAGTACATTGGGAACAGACTAGCTCATGTACCAGCAAAACAGGCAGAAAGGTCAAACACACATAGAATCAGTGGTAGCAGAGGCACAGACAGGGGACGGGTGAAAGGCAGAGGTCTTGAAGAACAATCCGGGTCAAAAATCAGGCAGACAAACAGGATCCAAAAACGCTGGTAGGTAACACACAAGGCGATACGAACTGGCACAGGACAGGGGAAAACACAGGGCTTAAATACACAAGAGGGAGGGAAGACAATGAGACACAGGTGGAGCAAATCACGGCGGGGACAGGTAATCACACACAGGTGGAACTGATTGGGGAAAGGAAGCAAAGACACCAGACATGACACATGAGGAGAACTTAACAAAATAAAACAGGAAGTGACAGACAAAACACACAAGACAGACAAAACCAGACTGTCTGGTGGCAGATGTGACAGAAAGAAAGAAAGAAAGAAAGAAAGAAAGAAAGAAAGAAAGAAAGAAAGAAAGAAAGAAAGAAAGAAAGAAAGAAAGAAAGAAAGAAAACTGCAAATTTTCCTCTTTTAGTTTAAAAAAGTAAAATTAGAAAAAAAAGTAACATTTACAGACTATCCTTTAACAAAAAATATGAATATCCTGAAAAAATATGAACAATCTGAAATATCTTAAGAGAAGAATGTCAAATTTTATACAGTATTCTGCCTGTTACTAAATCTTTAAGTTGTGATGCATATGTATATGTGATTAACTTAGGTGTCAAATTTTTAACATTGCACTTTTTTTCTTAAGAATTTTCAGGTTGTTCATATTTGTTCATATTATGTTCGAGTACGGTTGGTAGCTGTAAACATTTTCATCATGGAATTTTACTTTTTTCACTCAAAAACTTAGAGAAAACTTTGGAGTTGACATTATTTATCAATTCTAATCCTGTTATTTATATCATTTTACTGGTCTGGCCCACTTTAGATCATATTAGGCTGTATGTGGCCCCTGAACTGAAATGACTTAGACACCCCTGATCTACATGATCATTGAATTAAATATAGGAAAATAAATGATTTTCACATGAAAAAAAAAAAAAAACAAATTCAGAGGATAATATTATAATAAATGGTGATAAATAACTTAGGAAAGGTTAAATAGAGAGAAAAATTCATTTGGGAACTGACACAGAAGTCACACTGGGTCCTTCTGGGTTAATAGCAGGTATGAACAAATAAAAAATGCATGTTAATACAAGGGCTGAACATTTAAAGAGATATACAGTTCCATTTGTAGTCAAACCGGACAGTAGATATGCTTTTATTAGCTTCCTTGCAAAAACATTCATTTGGCAGAGGTTTTTAAGAGCCCTATCTCTGAACTGCAGAATAGGTCTGCAGCTCCACAGCGTCCCAATAGTTTACCCACAGGAGAGTTCACCCTGAGCTGGATCGAGGCAGGTGGCTCTGACTTTGACCTACTCTCTGCTGCCAACAGACAGCTGACAACTTGGCCCTCAGCCATTTACAGATGTCTGCTGAAGCCTTTCATGTACAAACTTGAACTCCCTCCAAAAAACAGATGACTTGAAGACTGGTCTAGGTGGTGGTGGCGGTGGTTGGAGGCAAACTATCACTGATGTGGATCATCTTAAAGGAGCGATATCTTGCTTTTTTTTAAAATGGAACTATGCATTTTAAAATATTTCCCTGTGGTCTACATAAACTAAATGCTATGCTTGGGTCTGAATTCTTTATGAATTCAACTCCACAGGTCCATCTTCAACCCTATTTCTGAGTAATGACACCAGAAAGGTCGTTTTGAGCACTGGCCCTTTAAATGCACATGACCCCACCCCCTTACAGGTTGCTGACTGTGCACTTTGTTCTTTTCAGCCACTTGAGTTTGTTAATACAACCAACAACTGAACATTTTAGGTAATCAGCTCAAAGTTTTGACATATTTTCAGTTTTTACTACAACCACTGATGCTGACAAACAATTATGTCATACTCAGAGAAATGTTCATCTTAAGTCTTGACCTTATATGTGCAAATGTCGTGACATAACTAGTTATAAAACGCAACAAATTAAGATGAAATTGAAACAGGTTGTAGAAATCCACTTGAGTTTTACCAGAATGAATATAAAGATAGCTTTGCAGCACCTGGAGGGTTCAAATTCAAACTTTTTAAACTATTAGGGTCCAAATACACAAATAAATGAACCAAAGACTAATAAAATTGGGTTTAGCAAAATATGGCCCTTTTAAGAACCACGTGCAGAGATTTTTAACATCATCATTTTTCATATCACCAGTATTCTACGTGTGTATTTTAAGACAAAAACAGTCTTATGTTTATTTACTCTGTCAAAATGAAAAGTAATGGTAGTTTCTGATGTGCAGGAATGTTTGACGATTCATTTTATGAAGCACGGTGTTCATTCAGGCAAAGCACTTGTATCAGGTGATCGGCATCAGCTGTTTGCAATATACTTGATTTACTGTGCGACTGGTAACATCCAGTGTAATTCATGGAGGTGTTCAGGTGATATTTTAAGCTTATACCCTCTCTGCTACACTGATCTTCTGCTGCCACAGCACCTTCCACTGGACTGACCTGCTCCTCATGCGCATTTCATATCGTCATTGATACTGACATATGATGTAATGTCCATGTACATTAGCCTTCACTGTGGAAATTACTTTGCAATATATTTCTCTTTGGTGTCATGATTTATTGACATCTCTTTAGGCCTTTTCTTCCAAACATATTTATAAAATCATTTACTGTTGCTACGATTAGAAATATTTGAGGCTGAAATCCTTCACATGCATTTCATGTTTTATGGCTCCCGGAGAAATTTCTTGCTTTTCCAACTAATTGTTGTTTTTAGTAGAGTAAGTTCATCCACACAGCACAAAAACTAGCACACCTTAACCATTTGATTCATAGCTGTAGCATGTAAGATACATATATCACATTAATAATGAATTTATATATATATATATATATATATATATATATATATATATATATATATATATATATATATATATATATATATGGATTCCTTAGTTTTCTCATCAAAATAAAAATGCAATGTTTTAAACTCTATGAAACCTTCAAATCATTTACTTTTCTAAACTGACATTGAACAATATTTGTGATACACCGGTGATAAATTTCCCCCAAATTTTGACTGACAGGTTTAATATGTTTAATAGTTTAATGTTGTAGATAACATCATTTGTTCTAGTTTACAGTGAAACTAAATTTATCATTCTCAAGTTATGTCATTGTGTTATTCAGTGGTGGCTGCTTGTCTTTCAGAGAGGGGAAACTCATCGTTGCCTTACATCAAAAAAATTGTCAGGTTATTTAAACATAAATTCGGTCCTGCGTTCCTTTTTAAGAAAATGGTCAGTGGCCTTATCGTACCAAGTAGGCGTCTTTTCCAGGGACTTGATAGCTAGTTCACGCTGACCTAGCCAACAGTATGATTGATTCTACAAAAATCTACAAAACGATATTAAACTGGAACAAGAAATTATTAAATTATGTAACTGAAACAAGAAAATGTTGAAATTATGTTAAATTGAGTGTGTTTTATTTACAGTGCAAGAAATGAACAAGTAATTTCGTAGTGGTTTCTCTCTCGATTTCACAGCATAATGCATGATGGTATTAAACTGAACTCTGTCAAGTGAAGGAGTAGATCTCAAAATAGCTGTCAGTCAAATGGGATTCAGCCTTTTGACTGATCCTCCAATCAGCACATGGAAGCTCAGCGTCCAGCCCAGCCCAGCTCCGCCCACAGCTCCATTCACTCCCAGAGACACTGAGCGTCCGGGGGCGGGACAACATTGTGGCATTTATCCAATTACCATCCAGTTTTGAGGCAATGAAAAAAAACTGTTCCACTCAGTCCCATTGAAGTGCATGGACGCTGAGCGTCTACGGGCAAATGCACTGAGCAGAGATCAAATGAGAAAACAGCGCAATGGGAATGTATGCGAAGTGAACAACATCGAGTCTATTGATTTGTGATAAAGCTGATTCTGAACAAACTCGTCCATGAGATGAACGTGTTCTAACATATTTGTAGTCATAGAAATGTCAACACAACCGAACATATTTAACCATTTAATTTTCATAATTTTAGGGGAAGCTGAGCTTCCCTTGCAGTCTATGAGAAATTGCCTCTGGTGTTATTGTACTAAATTAGCAGTTTGTTGATCCATGCTTCAGACTAACCTGTGACAGTTCTGACCTTGTTTGGATGATTCCAAACAGATCTTTAGTACAGATACTGACAAGACAAACCTTACAGAAAACTGAGGGGATTTGTGGTTTTACTGTGGCTGTTTTCAGTCTAAAAACATTTCTAAGCTGATGCAGCATATGAACATTATAAGCAGTTATGAGTTTTAGTGTGAAGAGGAAAACTTGATGAAACCATTATACAGATGTGTGTAAACAACAGGTGTTGTACTTTATTCAGTGAGTGATACAGTCTGTGGCATGAATTAGCATGAATTAGTCCGTTTTGGTTAGGTGTGCAGTTCAATCAATCAAACAAATTTGTATCTATAGCATCACATCATAATAAATGTCACCTCAGGACACTTTTCATTTAGAGCTGGTCTAAACTAAACCAGACTGTTGATAGTTGCCAGTGGCTTAAGTTGCAAACTTGACAATGATCTGGTAAAAAAAATAAAATTAAAATAAAAATGAAAAGCTGGCACCCTGGTGATAATAGCATTATCAAAACATTCTCTTCAGTTTGATTAACAAGCAAAATAATAGTATTTTATCTTGGAAGTATAGCATCATTAAATTTTCTGTTGTAACAATGATTTTATAAAACACTGGAGTTTGGACTTAATAATAAAGTTGTCACAGAAAACAATGGATCAATTACCTTTTATGTACAAAACACAGCTAGGTGTCCTGCCTATGCTTCGTCTCAGAGCTGCACCATCATCTTCCTCACATCGTCAGGACACGCAGATGGACGTCACCAGCCTGTTCCTCTGGGTTGACTGTGTGTGAGTTATGTCTAGCTGAGCGCGTAACTGGGTTGTGCAACCTAATTGCTTATATAATAGGTCGTTTGACATGGTTAATTGGTTTGGTCGTACGTGCTGATAGTCAAGTCCTGAGAGTTAGTGTCAGTGGGTTGTCAGGTTGAGGTGTAATGAGAACACACGCAAAACCAAAATACCTTTCCTTATCCGACCTTGGATTAGCGGATAACTGCTTCCTGACTGGAAACACATTGGTATTATCATATCATCAATAAATATCATCTGCTTCAAAGAAAAATATCTGGTTCTTATTCTGCGAATTGTTCCGGTATGTTCACCAGATATTCCCTTTTTTTAATGAGCCAGTTCTGACTCATTTAACAGTGTTCTATCCTGCTGGAGGTACATGCACACACAAATCATTTACAAATTATACTATGCCTAAACCTTATATTTTCCAAAGTACCATTATTTTACTTTATACCTGGTAAAAAAAAAATATATATATATATTAATAAAATTTAGTTTTTTGAGCATTTGGATATGAGCACTAAACCTATCTGGTCTAATATCTGGTCCTTATACATGACTATGTATCTCAATTCTGTTAGTATTATGATTATCAAATATACTAAAATAATAAAATTACTAATGAAGTATCCAAAACATGAACCATTCAAATGCAGTCCTGCTCAAAATGGAGCACAGTATGTCATGTAACAAATAAGAATGGTAATAATAATAATAATAATAATAATAATAATAATAATAATAATAATAATAATAATAATAATAATTATTATTATTATTATTATTATTATTATTATTATTATTATTATTATAATAATAATAGCAGAAATAAGTCAATTTAAGTATTAGTAAGCAAGGAAGGAACAAACAGGTCTCTTTGTGGTCTATTTGGCGTGGTAGTTTACAGTAAGTTCAGAGATTTTGTTGTTTCTTGTTGGAAACAATGCTATAAGAGCTCTGAACTATAAGATATAAATTTCAGTGAAACCATAGACTGTAAATAATTAGTGGATGGACAAACTGTAACTGTTTCTGAACTGCTGTTTTGCACTATTATCTACATATATTGCCATATTAGTTTTTTGGAGCCAGAAGTGACCATATTTGGACAAAAGGGACAACGTTTACTGGGTCAGTAAAATGGCAATATTCATCAAGAATTCCTTAACAAAATCATTTTAATAACCATTGACAGGTCTTTTATTTGTGATTGGCATGATGTATTTCAGTTAGTCTGTCATTAATGGAGGGAAAATAAAGATTGACCTAAACCAGGGGTCTCAAACATGCGGCCCGGGGGCCAAATGCGGCCTGCCAAAGGTTCCAATGTGGCCCGTGGGATGAATTTGCAAAGCGCAAAAATTCCACAGTCAAGGCTGTGGAACTCATTTTAGTTCAGGTTCCACATACAGACCAATATGATCCCAAGTAAAATAATATTATAATAACCTACAAAAAATAATGACTCCATATTTTCTTCTCAGTTTGATGTGAAAAAAAATAATATTACACTATGCCTATAAATAATGACAACTTCACATTTTTTTAATGTTTTAGTGCAAAAAATAACATTAAATTATAATATATTTACATTTACAAACTATCCTGTAACAATAAAATGTGAATAACCTGAACAAATATGAACAACCTGAAATGTCTAAAGAAAATTAAGCACAGTTTGAACTATTTTCTTCCTGTTACTAAGTGTTTAGTGTCTTTGTAGATCCGATCCATAACGCACATGTATGAATGATAAGTTGAGGCAGAATATTGTTAAAATTGCACTTATGTCTCTTAAGAAATTTCAGTTTTTTCAGGTTATTCACATCTTTTTTGCTTGAATAGTTTAAAAAAGTAAGTATTTTCATAATTTAATGGGGGGTTTGTTGCACTAAAACACAGACAAAAATTTGGAGTTGTCATTATTTATAGGTTATTTTGCTATTATTTTACTGGTCCGGCCCACTTCAGATCAAATCGGGCTGAATGTGTCCCCTGAAAGAAAATTACTTTGAGACCCCTGACCTAAACATTATTCAAAGTTCCAAATAAAATGAATGAAACTGGAACGAGTTCTAGAAAAAAAAAAAAAAAAAAAGATTAGTAATTAGTAATTTCACTTCAATATAAGTCTATGGCAACCAGAGCTTTTTGAAGCAATAATAATAATAATAATAATAATAATAATAATAATAATAATAATAGTAATAATAATAATAATAATAATAATAATAATAATAGTTGAAATATTAGACTGCTGATTCTCACCTAATTTTTAGAGTTTTAAGAGGTTTCTATTCTGACACATTTACGGTGTTGTACAAGTTTAACTTTCATTTGCACATGTCCACAGCAGTGGATCCTTGGAAAACCAGCATGAAAGCCTTTTATCTAACTGGTCCAGTCTCTCATGGTGAATTTGACCCCTGACCTGAGCCAGGAGACAGCAGGTCAGCAGGGTCGGACGGGTCACAGGGTGGGAGCTGCTGTATTAGGGACCATAAGTCAAAATAACGAGCTGGATTAGTCGCGGATGGCAAGGTCACCCCGGCTAATCTCCTGTGGGGAAGTTTTGGATCAGAACTCAGCGATCTGATCGACATTCAGCCACAGGACGAGTAGACAGATGTAGCCACGCACTGCACTGTGGGAGAACCAAACCAAACAGCCGCCAGGGAGATAAAGAAATATCCCAGTCATATAAACACTTGGGGATGAACGGCTCCATCATGTCCACCCATCCAGAAAACTGGTAACAGGAGACAGTCGTGACAGGGTGGAATGCTGTTTCTGTCATTTTCTGTTTTTCACTAATATGAAAATTATGTTGACTTACCCAAAGATAATTCAGCACATGTGCTTTAATAATTTCTAAAGTGATTGAATGGGAAATTACACCAAAATCTGTGAATTCACCTCATCTCACATGATTAACCCATAAAGACCAAAAGCATCTGCTGATGTAAAATCTTAAATAACTATTGATCCACTACTCCTATAAATACATGTAAATAACTGATGTGATATGACTCATCTGGACATTCAGAGGCCACATAGTTACCGTGGAAACACTGTCATCCTCTACAACATTAATTCACCAGTAAAACCCACGGAGTTGGATCAATGACAGTCAATGGAGACACTTTGTCTATGTTCAGTTAATGCACTGCAAAAATCTAAATCTTCCCAAGTGTATTTTTCTCATTTCTAGTCAAAATATCTCATCACACTTAAAATAAGACATAATCACTTAAAGAGTAACTTTTCAGTGAGATTTAAGAACTTATTTGTAGACAACAGAATTTATTTCAAGAAATCTTACCAAGATAATTTTCACTTTTTCCATTGGCAGATTTTTTTTGCTCAAATTAAAGAAAAAAAATTGAATTAAGACAAAAAAATCTGCCAGTGGAACAAGTGAAAATAATCTTGGTAAGGTTTCTTGAAATAAGATTTTCAAGATCCTCCGCCAAACACCCCCCCCCCCCCCCCCCCCGATCACCACCAGAATTTAATTATTTGTTCCTTGTCCTAGTATCAACATTTCCTGAAAATTTCATCAAAATCTGTCCAAAACTTTTCCAGGTTATGTTGCTTACTAACCAACAAACAAACAAACAAACCCTGGCAAAAACATAGCCTCCTTGGCGAAGGTAATAAGTTCTTATATCTCACTGAAAAGTTACTCTTTAGGTGATTATGTCTTATTTTAAGTGTGATGAGATATTTTGACTTGAAATGAGAAAAATACACTTGGTATGATTTTGATTTTTACAGTGGGATATATTTTATTGAAAAAGTCTTCAGTTTTTCTGTTTCTGGTATAATACCCCTAAACTTTACTCTGAGCTTTTATGAACATCTACATGATCAGTAAACTAAATACAGGAAAATACCTAATTTTCACTTAAAAATGCAAAATACAGAGGATAGTATTATAATAAATGGTGATAAATCATTTAAGAAAGTTTAATACAGAGAAAAAAATCATTTGGGAACTGAAACAAAAGTAGCACTGGGTCTTTATGGGTTAAAAACCAAGTAGGGTAATGAGGTTGTTATTGCAACAGTTGAGGGGAGGGTGTCTGATATAACAGATGTTCTAAAAAAAAAAAAAAAAAAAAAAAAAAAATCAATCACTGAAAAACTCCACCAAGACATAAAGCTCCAGAGTATTCAATAAGAAAACTGCTTGTTCTCAGAGTGCTGTATTGAAGCATCTTAATAGAAAATTCAGCAGCAAGAACAGAAGCCCAAAGCCCCAAAAGCTTAGAAAGCTGTGAAAATAAAGAAGACAGTTTGACAATGCAGTAGTGATCCAAAAGAAGCAGAGAAAGTAAAGAGTTGATGCATCAAAACCCATGATGTGGGCTACGTTTCCTGAATACTAGTGCAGTTACTCATCTTTTCATGGTCATCAGATATGATCCATTTGGATGTTCAGGGGCTTCGTAGTGAACGTGGAAACACCGTCATCTTCTACAACATTGATTCACCAGTAAAACCCATGGAGTTTGACAAATAACAGTGGTTGGAGACACTTCTTTTATTTTCAGATAATGATATATTTTTCAGAAAAATGTATCTTTTTCTTCTCTTCTCTCTGTTTTGGATATAATAAACTTCAACTTTAATCTGAGCTTTTATGAACATCAACATAATCAGTACATTAAATCTAGGAAAATACTGGTTATATGAAAACAGTTATATGATATACAATTTCTGTTTAGGTTAACCATTAGGGGTCCACAATCACAGCCCCATGACTGAATCACATGACATTTGGAAACCGGAAGGACTGGGGGGGGGGCTATGTAAAGATATGCTTTTTACCATTTTAATTTTATATACCTAATGTTTGGAACCAATTTTCACTTTTAAAGTCTTTGAAAAGGTTCGTTAAGCATCTTTGTGTTATTTATGCAATAAATAACATACATTTTTCAAATCAGATTATATATTTTTGGTGTGTTTTTTTGTCCTTTTGTGTTGATATTGTAGGTTAAAGTGAAAAATAATAGACAGATGACATAGATGTGAAGTTGTGCTGAAAAAAAAGATACCAGACATGGGTATAGTAAACATTTCTTTGTATAGTATATAAAGGCCAAATCAAAAGTACTCAAAAACAGCCAAAATAGGCTCAGACCCCTAAGGGTTAATGTAAACATACACACTTTAATGTGTTTTATCTTGTTGATGAAGTAGCAGAGAAAGTCCTCTCCCCCAACCCACTTTTCTTTATTTATTTTATTTATTCAATATTCAACTAAAAATCTTGGATTAGCATCTTCTTCCTGATGTGGTGTGTGGATGTTGAATTATACCCGAAAGTGAAGTTTTGTAAAATTTGCTTTTCCAAATAAACAAAGAATGGGAAAAAAAAACATAGGAAAATACCTCATTTTCACTTAAAAATGCAAAACACAGAGCATTATAATAGAGTAAATGGTGATAAATTGCTTTAAAAAAGTTAAAAATAAGAAAATTTTATTTGGGGACTGCCACAAAACCGGCACAGGGTCTTTATGGGTTATGTAAGAGTAACAACAAATGCAGTTTACGTCCCTGCTTAAACTGCTGAGTAAATGTGTATTCTCCACATATAAAGAACTACTTCCAAGTTGGCTCTTTAAAACACTCTGAGGTGTAATTGTATGTTCGATAAGTACAGACCCCAGTTGGTTTCTCAGGCTTTGGGTAAAATATACTCGAGCTGTGGTGAATTAAAATACAGCGTCTTGTAAATCTGTAATTGAGGGAAGTGTTCTTGTTTGGAAATGTACTCGTTGCTGTAGTTGTACTTACTAGTTGCATCACCTTGTGTGTGTTCCTTCAAAAATCATTAAAGTAAAAAACTAGATAAACTGAGTTAAGTCATGCTCATATATACATATATCTCCACACATGCTCTAAATTATGCATGCATGTAGCCGCAGTAGTACCAGTCCAGCTAAAATAACAGCAGGTTTACCCAGAGGCAACAAGTACCCCAGTAAAACTCTGAGAAACATGCAGATCCTATATATGGAAGTCCTTGTTTATTTGCACAGATGATTTTCCATCAGAGCCTCTTACATAAATGTTGAGCTCTGCAGTGCCACATCTGTGGGCAGTTTCTACAATTTACCATTAGTATCATGTAGTTATCAGCTGTGCATGGCGGCTGTCACTCAAACTGTCAGCAGACGCAGATGTTAGTATTTGTTATAGGATTGTCGTCGCATTCATTCATTGGGCCTCGTGCATGTTTTAGATTATTTGTCCTCGCAGAAGAAAATGAGAAAATCCTGTTCGGTAGAAATACAAAGAACTGGCTTTTACTCAGCAGGCTGAAGTATCAATAGATGGAGCTTTAACTCAGTGGTTCCCAAGCTTTTTGGCCTCGTGACCACATTTTAACATCACAAATTTCTGGTGACCCCAAACATTCAAAACGGAGATATTTTTTTGCTAAAATTAATTTGTTTTTGATCATATAATAGTTTTCTATACTATGTTGCAAATAAATGTTAATTTTAGACAATATTTAAGCTATATAATGAATTACATACATACACTACAAACAAAAAGCTATAGATATTTTTTTAATTTTTGGGCTATTTTCTTTCAGTTGGGATTCTTGCACAGCGCTTTTTACTTTTTTTGTGTGTGAACTGAATTGAAACACATATTTTTAATGACCGGAGAGTTTTATTTACAAATGGCAAAAATGACAAAAAAAAAAAAAAAGACTAAAAAAATTAAAAAAGAACTACAAACACTCGGAGAGCGCAGACCTCTGCCAAGGCAGATCAGTTGCCCCCCCACCCCCCACCCCCCCAGCCACCACCAAAATTTAATCATTTGTTCCTTGTGCCAGTATCAACATTTCCTGAAATTTTCATCCAAATCCTTCCATAACTTTTTGAGTTATCTTGCACACAGACAGACAGATAAACAGACAAACCAATGCCGACAAAAACATAACCTCCTTGGCGGTGGTAAATATTCTTAACTTTTTGTTTGTAGTGTACATATACTCTGTTTGGTCTCGTTTTCAACTGCGACTGTATCCAGGCAGGTTGAAACGTAGCAACACATGCGGTCACATGATCAGGTCACTCAAGATATGCCCTCTCAAATGTTATATCCTGCATTTTATTTGAACTTGATTTTTGCTAGAAAAAAGTTTGTGGTGTTTTAATTATAATGAAAAATATATTGAATCATTAAAAAATATTTTTACCAGTATTTATTTATTTATTTATTTATTTTTTATCAATTACTACTGTCTACTCTCGTTATACCGCCAACTTCCGTTCACGGCCAAATTGGCGGTATAGCGGAAATGGCGTTACAACGGGTGGCGTCCATAATGTGCATGTCTTTACTATATGATGTCTATGCTGCCTCCGTTAACCCGTTCTAATTGCGTTTCTAAATAAATCTTGATTCTGTTATGTTGTAAGGCAGGGATCGGCAACCTTTAACACTCAAAGAGCCATTTCGACCCGGTTTCCACGGAAAAGACAGCACTGGGAGCCACACCTCGGAGGTGCCACGGCGGCGCACCTCGGAGGTGCCGCGCCGCGACGCTGGCGGTATAACGGTCGGGAAATCAATGGTATAAGTGTTGTTTGTGCATGGAACTGGGCTGGCGGATGGCGATAAGCGGAAATGGCGGTATAACGGCGGGCGGTTTAACGAGAGTAGACTGTAGAAATTTCAGGTGACCCCATTTGAATTCCAGGTAACCCCACGTGAGGTCCCGACCCCAAGGTTGAAAAACACTGCCTTAACCCCTCACGTGTCTGTGGTGCTCATTCTGAACATATGATTTATTTTAGATATTCATAAAAACTCAACTGTTTGCTCAACAGGAAAAAATCCCAAACATGCTGATAGAATATACCTTGTTCTTTCCGTAGACATCCGAGCATGCTCAGTGCACCCACTGCCAGCTTTTATGACACTTCTACACATGCAAATTCACAGCAGTCTGTTTCACTGAAGTAATGTCTCAGGGGTTAAAGGGTTAAAAGGGAGAAACGCACACCCCTGCTGTGCAACATTCATGAAACATTCTCAGACGACCGGGTCTGGATGCTGATCAGTTGCACCTGATCTTACACTGAATGCATATGGTTGCAGGAAAGAAAAAGAACATTTAGGTTGTACACAAGTTCTCTGAATCTTTGTAGTGGTTAATGTACAACAGTTTTTCCACATTAATAATAATGTGGGTGGTTCTAGTAGAGAAAATGCACTAAATAAAACAGACCAAAGAAGCAATAAACAGACAAATATTGAGGCAGCTTCTTGCTTTTTGTTTAGATGAATAAATGGATTCCAATGATGAGAAAGGTTTGATTTGTATCATGTCTGTGATGGTGGATATAATTTCCATGAGCTGCTGTAGTATTTTGATGGAGGTAAAGTAAAAAAAAATTCCTTCCTTTCATGGTTGTACTTTCTTTTTCTTTCTCTCATCATGCCTTTTATTTTATTTTATTCTTTTTTTTTTGTACCTGGCATAGGATGAAACAGAATAAACCAGCAGGGTCGATCAGAGAAACAGACAGTGAAAGATTTACCGTGAGGTCGAGAGGCTACGTGCTAACGGTCATGAACGGTCACTCCCCTCCTCTGACACCCCAGGAGACATTAGCTAGAGTTACAGTAATGGAATTGCACGCACTTAGTGAAAGGTATTGAATGCCATGTGATCACACACACATTTCACGTGACGAAACAAGTTGATTACGAGTGTGCGCCTGTTATTTGGGCTTCAAAGCCTCTTTGTAGCTTCCACACACAATTGGACGCTCAAGTCACAGTTTTGTGTTGTGGGCAGCTGCGTTTTTTTACCACAGCTCTGCTGAGTGACAAACGGCCCGTTCATCTAATCAGATGGGTCAGGAGGGACTGTCCTTTTTTTTTTTGTGCTGACAACAAAGAACTTCCTTACAAGTTGTCAAAGCCAAATTATGCGCCCTCCCTCTCCTGCAACATCGACAAAATAGCTGCTCTATATTCAAATCATTATCCAAACATATCTCAAGACACTGCTCCACTGTGCATGTTCTATCAGAGCTCTTTTGGCTCCTGGCTGCTTTTTCGTACTGCATGATCAGTGAAGTGGGACTGATGAGCTTTCAACTGATCCAGTTTGATCTTCTGGTGCATATCAGTGACCGCCCATAAGAGTTTGTTCAGTGGATACAGTTATTAATGCACCATAAAGCTGTGGTCAGGGATGTAGATGTCACTGAGGACACTGCGGTCATGCCCTCGGTATTAAACGGAATTTGAGCGGCCTCATTTTTAACAGTTGAGAGATGAGAGGCGCACATTTCTGACACAAAACATGAGATCTATTAATACAAAGTTGCGCACCTCTAACCCATGTGTATGCCAGTGTGGATCAGGAAGACTGGGTGGTGGAAGAAATCCTTATAAAATCCCAGTAATCCATTACAAGAAATAGGTCTTACAAGGGGGATATTTTGCTGTTTTTTCAATGGAATTATGTATTTTAAAACATTTCCCTGTGCTCTACATAAACTGTAAATGCTCTGCTTGGGTCTGAATTCTTCATTAATTCAACTCCGCAGGTCCATCTTCAACCCTGTTTCTGAGTAATGACACCAGAAAGGTCGTTTTGAGCGCTGGCCCTTTAAATTTACATGAGCCACTTCATGCCCCACCCCCTCCAGGTTGTTGACCGTGCTGCTCTGTCCTGTTCAACCAACAACTGAACATTTTAGGTAATCTGCTCGCTGTTTGGCCATATTTTCAGTTTTTACTACAACCGCTGCTGCTCACAAACAATTATGGAGAAATGTTTGTCGGAAATCTTGACCTTATATGTGCAAATTTCGTGATGTAACTACTTATAGATGTAAAAAATTAAGCAGGAATTAAAACAGGTTGTAGAAATCCATTCGATTTTTGCCAAAATGAATATAAAGATAGCTTTGCAGCACCTGGAGGGTTCCAATTTAAACTTTTTGAACTATTAGGGTCCAAATACACAAATAAATGAACCAAAGACTCATAAAAGTGGGTTTAGCAAAATATGATCCCTTTAAATGTGACATTTATACTTTTAAATATAAAAAAAAATGACCTAAGGTTCTGCCAAAGATGCTAGTGTACTGGATTGTAGAGATGTAACCTGAATTTATTTACACAGATAGATTTGGGGATTTATGTGACCACTAGAGGGAGTAGTGAGTCACTCTTCTGGTCTACAAATGGTGAAGAAAACTTACACCACCGGGCCTTTGAGCAAAGAGAACCACTAAGAAACAACTTTTAGGGTAAAAGAAAGTGACAATTTGAAATCATGCTAGAGGCACTGATATTGTTTTCTCCCCTGGACACAGATATACATGAAAAGAATGGAGTTTGATACTGAAATGTCAGGGTGAGTTTGACTATGAGGCTTATGAAGGTATAAAGATATTATGTGATGTTATTATCTTTGCTAAGTTCACCATTTGTTGATTCACAGTTCAGACTAAACTGTAACAGTTCTGACCTTGTTTTAATGATTCCAAACAGATCTTTATTGCAGCTATTGACAATACAAACTGTACAGAAAACAGAGTTGATTTGTGGTTTTATTGTGGCTGTTTCCCTTTTTATTTTCTCTACTAACTTTTTATGAACTCAGAGAAACAGGCCCATTTTCAAGGGAGGGAATGAAGAGCTGTATTCTGGAAAATGAAAGAGTCTTTGTCAAAAAGAAAGCAAAGAGAAAAATTATGTTTCTGAGAGGGAGTAAAGTTGAAGTCCAAAGTTCAGTTAAATTAAATATTCATTAGGTACATTACAAACTTTGTGCTGTTGTTTTATGATGGTGCTAAACCAGAGTTTGATACTGAACCCATGTGGGAAACATTTCGTTCTTCAGTTTATCACAAACATTCCCAATCAACAGTGGATAAAGGACAGGGATGAACAACTGTAAGAGGAACTCAAGCTGTCGGTCAAATGTAAGAGGGTAAAAAGGTATATTAACCACCTCTGAGATACAGTGGCGTAGAAGGATAAAGTAGCATGAAATGGAAAAACTCAAAGCAGAAGGATTTAAAGGCGTTTCCAGATCAGATCACTGGCATTTTATGAGGGATGCATCGATACCGATACCAGTGTCAGGTCCGATACTCAGCGTGTGTATTTGTACTCGTATTTGTAAAAGTACTCTGATACAACCACACCGATACCACTTACAGCAGCATGACATTCACATTTAAGTGCAGCAGGTACGTGGTGGAGGAGTAATGTGTGGAGAGTGTGAAGAGTGTGGAGATTTTTCAAAATAAATGACGGTGATAAAAGTAACGCTGACTGCAAGTAACGTTACAGACACAGATGGACATGGACAGAGCGTTCTGTCCATCCTCTGCGTACATTCCATTCGTTTTCCAGGTGCTGGTGGATGCGTACCCAGACGGAGAATACCACCGGGAACCGTGGAGGTAGAAGATCTGTTCAAAGAGCCACTGTGTGAGTTAGTGAAAACTACTGATATATTTATGTAAACTACCCTCATCAATATCAGTATCAACATTAATATTCACATTAGTGTTGCCTCTGTCGTCTCCATGTTTATTATCAAAGACTTTCTTCTTCTTCTCAAAAAACTTTACTTTTCATCACAGTATTTGTCCAGTATGGTTAATTCAGAGCAGCACCCCCTGGTGGATTGATTGAAAAACGCTCATTTCAACACATTAAATGTCAGTAGCAGCACTTTGTTCCAGTCAGACTAATGACAACGACAATAAAGCACATTTACAAAAGTAACAAAGAACCATAACGGCATTATTAAGTACTCATATCAGTACTCAGTATCGGCAAGTACTCAAATGTAAGTACTTGTACTCTGTCTTGAAAAAAGTGGTATTGGTGCATCCCTAACTTTTATGTAATTACACTATGTAAGTCAAAGGTTGATTTTTTTTTATTCTCCAATGAGAGCAACCAGTCACATTCACAGTCTGTTCATCATTCATAATTTTATGCAAAAGTAAATCTATGAATTAGACCTGGGGTCTGCAACCTTTATTATCAGTCAGAGCCATTTTGCCCCCTCTTCCGCCAAAAAAAATAGTCTGGAGCTGCAAAAAATAACAGAGCTTATAAACTTTTAAAAGTTTTAATCTTTTTTTTTTACATTTTATCTGTTATGACCACTGAATACAACAAACAGAAGTGCAGTGTGGAATGGATACTGGAGTATGTTTACTATAAAAGTACACAGTAAAAGTAGTTCATAGTATTTGTGCTAATAGTATATGAAGTACCAATACCAAAAATACCAAATTCCCGAGGTACTTATTGGAAAAAATTGTTTTATTCATCAATGAATTCAGTCTTAAACCCTATTTCAGATGAAGAAAACACACTTTTGTAGCTTGGAAGGGAATCTATTGTAGGATTACCCAAAAGTATACAGTACTCATAGTCATACAGTCGCTGAAAGGTATCCCTATTTATGGAAATGATTCTCTTCAAAACTCAACACTGCCTCCGCAGTTCCCAGGTGTACTGCTCCATATTCTCCGTCTGGGTTCACATCCGCAAGCTCCCCGAAAACGGACAGAATTGCGTGAGTAATTTTCAAGGGACGGACAGAACCCTCCGTCCATCTCTGTCTGCGTCTTTAACGTAGAGCATAAATGAGCCCTTGTTGTCCAGAAGGCACATTCACTCCATGCAGCTCATCTACCATAATTGTCAAATGAGTAGTGCACAAGAAAAATGCTAGTAGCTTGTTTGACCATGCAGAGGACAATCGCAGCTGGCTTGACCGCAGTAAAGGGAGGAGCCACTACAAGGAGGATGAAGAGACGCATGCAGCTCCGGAGCCGCAGGTTGCCGACCCCTGAATTAGACAAATGTTCATTTTCATCCCACATCTTCGTGTTTTAAAGAGGAAAGTCAATACCAGAAGTGCACAAAGACTCCATTATTCTCGGTCTTATCACACTGTGCTCAATCCTCCTCCCTCGTTCATTGCACCTTTGTGAATTCTCCTGCGCAACAAGAGACGTAGAAGCTGCACATCTCCTGTTTTACTGTGCAATAAAGATCTGGCAGAGCATCAAGGCGTTTGTTCTGTGTGCTGTTATCTGTCATATGCTACGCCGTGGCCCTGCAGCCCTGTGAGACCCGTGGCATGCTGGGAGGCATCTGCTGCCTGACCTGCCATTGTCACTTCCTGCCAAGTTCAAGGGTCTCAGTATGGTGATGTATGGAGGGGATTCTGAAGGTCTTCCATCAAATCCAAGCAGACTCAGCCTGGAAGATGCTGAAATGCTGAAGTACTTGATGATGTGCATTTGAGCACAGACACCGCTGAACAAAGACTCCACTGTCTATTCTTGGTCAAACGTTTCTCAAGCAATTTCTCACCTTTTCTAGCATGTATTTGCAGAATTGACAATACAGTTGTGGAAAAAATTATTAGACCACCCTTGTTTTCTTCAATTTCTTGTTCATTTTAATGCCTGGTACAACTAAAGGTGCATTAATTTGGACAAATATAATGATAACAACAAAAATAGCTCATAAGAGTTTAATTTCAGAGCTGATATCTATCCATTTTCCATGGTTTTCTTCATAATAACCAAAATCACTTCAGTTCTTACATCAATAACTATGGCATTGTACTGACAAAAACAGTGCTTTTAGGCATTCCATGTTTTCTTTTCTCTCTGATACACACAGGAGTTAGTACTTGATTGCATAACCATTGTTTCTGATGACTTTTGATGGTCTAATATTTTTTTCTGTGACTGTACATTCAAATAGTGAATATTTCATACACCTTCACATGCTCTCTTCTTTTCACTTTGGTGCACAAAAACATGTAAGAATCTCAGCTTTCTCTGATGGCTTGTGACTGCCAATCTTCCTTTTTGCCGCATTCCACAGGATTTCAGAAGGTCATGTCTAAAAATTTGAAGTGGTCTCTATTTTTTTCCACTGCTGTGCACAACTGGACTCAGTGAATATAAAGCGCAACAGCATAAAGTGGTTCACAAGTTCTATCAAAAATAAACCTTGAAACCATTGTCCATAGAGTAAAGTCAATCACAATCATTGGTTTATGCATAATCCTTACAAGTGACTTGAAATGAAAGAAAAGAAAAGTAAAATAGGCCAGCCCACTAACTCTGATGTTCCACCATTATCACCTCCTACTGACGGTTTTGTTATTTAACGTCACTCATGTTGTCAGTTTCCAACATCTAAAGATTTATTTTGGCTTTGATCTGGCACCTAATGCATTAAAAATAGCTCAAGAAATTCAGTCTTCTACGCCACCACCATCATGGACTTGCTTCTCAGATCCACCAGAGCAGCTTCATGTGATAACTGGAAATATCCATTCTTTTGTTCTGACATCAGTCTGGTACTCACTGCTTGATCATCTGAAATATGTTACAAACTTTCAAGAGAGCCATTAAATCCTGGTTTATTCAACAAACCTGTAATTTTAACTTATGTGTTTTAAATATGGATTCTTGGTAGCCTGCTCTAATCAGTTTTACAGTATTTTGCATTATTTCTTTCAAACTGTATTCATCATACATCATATTTCCCTTTTTTTCGATTCTGTAAAAGACCTGCTAAGAACAAGTGTCACAAATTAGCATTTGGTACAAACACTATGATACATTTAGTGAATCACTGTTCCAAGTTGCCACAAACAATTGTTGCTTTCATTATAGGATGCATTCACTGTGGTGCTGTTTATGCCGTGTAATGCTTATGCAAAGCCACAGTAAATGTCACATATATTTCCACTGAGACTTGCATTAATTTTGGAGAAGATCAGTGTCGTCTTAATCACATCCCATAGATTCTCAGTGGGGTCGGGTCTGGACTCTGTGGTGGCCAATCCATGTGTGAAGATGCTCTGTGATCTGTTCTTTCACAGCCTTGATGAGCCATAAGGTTGTAAGCATTGTACAATGTTTATGATCTGTAGCAAAATTATGGTTGTAAAAGAAGTAAGAAGCTACTCATTGCATCAGTTTGGGTTAAAGAACTTGTTACAGCTTTAACATTAATCACTGTAGTAATTATCCAGTGGAATGACGTTACCTTTTACTTAAATTCCAGTGGGTACTTTTTATTTGGCCAGGCTGCAATGTACGTGTATCTGTTACCATTAACCCTATAATGTCAAATGTATCATATTTGATACACGAGTTATGAAGCCCTCTACAATTCATTCACTCTACATGAGTGTGATATTTTTTTGCTTGAAAAACCTAACGTATAGAATTAGATACATGCAATACATGGATAATCAACCAGGGGGGTGGAATTCATTCACCAGAGGCCTTTTCAGTGACACTACAAGACTATCAATAATGAGGAAGGAGGCAGAACCTTCTCAATTTTGAAAAGGAATTACCAATTTGTTTGACATGTTTGTGTTATATTCTGTTTGTTTGTCCAAAAATAATAATATTTGAGCATTGAGACCCAGTGTATCAAATATGATACAAAATTGAAACTCATACATGGAAATTGATATTTAAAACACATTTTCTTTAGTCGTTCAGAAGGACCAATAAAGGCTCCAGTTTTAAAGAATTAGAATATTCTGTCAATGATTTAATGGTTCAGGCTTTACGGGGTTAAATAAACCATAAATAGATAATTATGTAACCCATTCTTGACCTCATGTTACAACCAGGCATCCAATTCTGGGCATACACTCTCATTAGACAAACTCTGTAGGTCATTAACAGTCATTTAACATAATTATATAACCCTACCAAAACCCAAAATGATATCAGACTCTCACAGCCTGCAGTTACACGTCTCAGCTGCTGCCATCGAGAAGCTGTTTTGGATCATTTTAACCAAAGTTAAAGGCCTTTCTGCTGCAAAAAATATATATATATACTGTTATAGAATAATATAATTTTTCTACTAGTGTAATATCACGTATGGCCATTAGATGTTTGCACCCAACAGATTTTTAGCGAACTTCTGTCTTTGCATGCTTGGTGAATATTTTCTTCCAGATGTCATTATGGCTTCACAAAATCAATGGTTCTTTGGTGAATTATTGCTCTCTTGATAAGATTTCAGGCCTTCTAAGACTCTCTGATGTCTGCCGTCTGGCTTTGTCATGTGTGATACACATCTATTGAACTGTTTTTTGTATCGCTGACAGCTCTAATTATTCTACAAATATTTCATGTTAGCTTTTTTTTAAAATCCCAGTACAGCAGTGATAGCTTTAGCTGAATCATCACTCTTCAGCCTTCCTCAGCTCTAACCTTTTTGTCCAAATTTGGTCACATGTAGCTTAAAATCCCAACCTAATGACAGCAAAATACAAACTTTACTACTACAGAGCAAAAACCAATGGCGACTAAGTCCACTTTGTTTATATGTTCATAATACATAAATGCACGACTTTTGTTTTTGCTCCCATTTTTCATGAGCTGAACTGAAAGATCTAAAACTTTTTCTGTGTACACACAAGGTTTATTTCTCTCAAATATTGTTCACAAATCTGTCTAAATTTGTGTTAGTGAACACTTCTTCTTTGCTGAGATAATCCATCCACCTCACAGGTGTGGCATATCAAGATGCTGATTAGACAGCATGATTTTTGCACAGGTGTGCCTTAGGCTGGCCACAATAAAAAGCCACTCTAAAATGTGCAGTTTTATCACACAGCACAATACCACAGATGTCACAAGTTTTGAAGGAATATGCAATTGGCATGCTGACTTCAGGAATGTCCACCAGAGCTTTTGCCTGTGAATTGAATGTTCATTTCTCTACCATAAGCCATCTCCAAAGCTGTTTCAGAGAATTCATGAAGAAGACTGTGCGAGGAAAATGGTGGTCACACCAAATACTGACTGGTTTTCTGACCCCCCTGGACCACCCAATACAGTAAAAGTGCACATTTTAGAGTGGCCTTTTATTGTGGCCAGCCTAAGTCACACCTGTGCAATAATCCTGCTGTCTAATCAGCATCTTGATATGCCACACCTGTGAGGTGGATGGATTATCTCAACAAAGGAGAAGTGCTCCCTAACACAGATTTTGACAAATTTATGAACAATATTTGAGAGAAATGGGCCTTTTGTGTACATAGAAAAAGTTTTAGATCTTTGCGTTCAGCTCATGAAAAATGGGAGCAAAAACAAAAGTCGTGCATTATATTTTTGTTCAGTGTATATGGTTAGAGTAACCGTGTGATGCCTGATGTCTGCTGTGTGTCATATTGTTTTGAGACCCAGGATGCATTTTTGTCTTCTGAAGGGGATAAGAGTGTCATAGATTTATTGCAAAAACAAGACAGTTTACAAGAGTAAAACCTGTTGTGCTGTATTGAGGATATTCTAATCTTTCCAGTGATACCTCATTGGTTATGGTTCAGTCAAATAAACAGAAGTTTTTTTTCCAAAATGGCTGCCGTACCAACTACTATGTTTCATGGACACAAGAGGAGTTGGTCATTGAATTTATCAATGTATTTTGTTTTTAAAGGTAAAATAACTAGACGTATTGAAACTGTTTGTGTTTAATCTATAGTTTGATGTGTTTCTGTTGAATCATAGTATTAAAAGTATAAAGTACAGAGTGATACGTGTGTTCTGCAACATCTATTTTGGAATATCCATGCTACATATAAGGCCATTAAAATCGGTTTTAGGCATTAAGTTGCAGCTTTACAACACACTGCAGCATTAACTTTACTTTTTATATTGTTCTAAATGCATTTTGTGAGGCATGAGCTCCATGTAAGAATTGCACTTTTCATTTCCTTGTATCTGTTCCTTTTCAGACACGAGTAAAACCTAAAATCTTGTTCCAATTAGGACGGAGTCTGAGCTTTGAAATAGGAAGAAGTCAACCTTTACAGACCTGAAACATGACCTGAAGCTGTGAGTGCCTGAACCGTTTGTCTGTTTCAGAATTATGGTTTTCCTCCTTTCAGTCGAGATATTTTAAGACAGAAAGAAGTATTTGGGGTTTTTTCTTTTTTTTTTTTTTTTCTTTTTTACCTTTCCCTTTTATATCTGTTAAATTGAAAACAAACTTGCCCTATTTTTTCTCTGGTCCCCAAGGCCTTCTGTCAAAACAAAAACTCACCAAAGAGCAATGGGAGAAATGAAAGTGTGTGTTTGATATTTATCCATATTTGGGTATTATTTTGCTCTCTGTAATCCTTCACTTTTATTCTGTCAGTCATGTTTCTGTATAAGACTCCTTGTGTGAACATTATTCAAATATTCCTGTCTTTTCTTTAATACCTGTTTGGATATCCGACCGCCAATAACTACGACTTCAAAGATGCTCTTTATTGAGGTTCTGTGTTTGTTGAGCAACAGTGGGCCTCTGTTGTAAATATTTTTGAGTGTGTGAGCACATAAAGGACACGTGTATGACTCTCAGCATGTTTGGTGTCTTCTTTTGTGGATTCATCCGTGAGTGATGGCAGCTGGCAGAAGGGCGTTGACCCACACTGACCCCAGGCGGACCAAAAGGGGGCTGCGTGGGAAAGACGTGGGTGGATATGGACCACTTCCCCTCCAGCTCAGCAGAGATTGGGGCCAGAGGAAGCCCCCAGAGTCAGCACAGAAAGAAAGGGTATATATGCCATGAAGTTAGGATGTGAGAGCTTCACATGTACAGTAACTGAAAGTGACTCCCTCCATCACCCAAACCTCCTACTTAAGTGATATTTTAGGAATAGAATAGAATAGAGTAAAACAGAATAGAATAGAATAGAATCGAGTAGAACTGAATCGAATTGAATCGAATAGAAAAGAATAGAATAGAATAGAATCGAGTAGAACTGAATCGAATTGAATCGAATAGAATAGAGTAAAATAGAATAGAGTAAAATAGAATAGAATAGAATAGAAATGAATAGAAAAGAATAGAAAAAATAGAATGGAATGGAATAGAATAGAATAGAGTAAAATAGAATAGAATAGAATCGAGTAAAATAGAATAGAATAGAATCGAGTAGAATTGAATCGAATCGAATACAGTAAAATAGAATAGAATAGAATAGAATCGAGTAGAATTGAATCGAATCGAATACAGTAAAATAGAATAGAATAGAGTAAAATAGAATAGAATTGAGTAGAACTGAATCGAATAGAAAAGAATAGAATAGAATAGAGTAAAACACAATAGAATAGAATCGAGTAGAACTGAATCGAATTGAATTGAATCGAATAGAAAAGAATAGAATAGAGTAAAATAGAATAGAATAGAATAGAATTGAATTGAAAAGAATAGAACAGAATAGAGTAAAATAGAATAGAATAGAATAGAATCGAGTAAAATAGAATAGAATAGAATAGAATCGAGTAGAACTGAATCAAATCGAATAGAATAGAATACAGTAAAATAGAATACAATAGAGTAAAATAGAATAGAATAGAGTAAAATAGAATAGAATAGAGTAAAATAGAATAGAACAGGATAGAATGGAATACAATACAATACAATACAATTTATCGTCATTGCAAAATAACTTTGTAAAGTGCAACGGAATTTGGTTTCACATTCTGTAAGGTGTTCAGGTAAGTTTCACACATCAATTAAACATTCAACAATAAAGTATATGTATAAAACAGTTAAGTAAAAAAGACCATGCAGGTGTAAAAAAAAACAACGGCTGTATAAAACTTTTTTTTTTACATATCTGCTGTAGAAATGGCACACACACACACACACACACACACACACACACACACACACTTACAAACAGAGTAAAACAGATTATTACAGTATTTTTCAACCTTGGGATCAGGACCCCACATGGGGTCGCCTGAAATTCAAATGGGGTGGCCTGAAATTTCTAGTAACTGATAAAAAAAAAAAATAAAAAAAAATAGTGATTAAAAATATATATGGTGAGTTGAGAGAGACAACCCCAATCCATAAAAGACATGACAAACTCTGAAGCTGAAACTGAAGCACTGTGGTTCTGTTTATCTGTCAAATGTTCATTGTGGTCAGTTTCAGATGCTGCAGCTCTTTCATAAGTCATAGTTTGAGTTCTTGTTTGTTCAGTATTAATTGTCAGCCTTGTAAATCCAAGCTGGACTGACTGTACATATCCTGACCAAGGAAAATCAAATTCTCACTTTGTGCAGTAATCTACACCTGGCTTTACAGCCTCCATCCATAATAATATACATTATATAGACTAAATGTCAACTACAATGAATGTTTATTTGCAACACAGTATAGCAAACTATTGCAAAAACAAATTCATTTTAGCAAAAAAAAAAAAAAAAAGTCTGCTTTGAATGTCTGGAGTTGCCAGAAATGTGTGACGTTAAAATGGGGTCACGAGCCAAAACGGTTGGGAACCACTGGATTATTATATGGATTAGCTCTTCATAGACCACTATTTAAAGGAGCACTTAGTGAATCCAAACAGAGCTTTTTCCATGAAACATAACTGTAAGCACTTACTTTAAACAGTCAGTTCTTAAACTAAAATACTACAGTAATACTAATATACAAAATACTATATTAATAATGATTATTTTCTGATATCATGCCACATGGGTATATCAGGCTGGGAGATAATACTTAAGTTAAGCTATAAAAACAAACACTTAACCTAAAGTAAAACCACTCAACAACAACAACAAAAAGATGATAATAGTAATGAAAACAAAAGGAGTGAACGTACAGTATCTAGTGGGAAAACTACTTGAGGAGGAATTATATAAATATACAAATCTCTGTTGTAAATGGAAGTGGGTACATTTAGTTTACAATGTTTTGCTATGTTATATTTTACAGTTTTTTTCCTCTTTTCTCTGAGTTACCTTGTTACTGAGGGTCATCCGTGGCCATGTGGTAAAATGTTGAACAGATGGGTAAAGCAGAAATTTATGGGAAGTAAGTTAATTGCGATTTTTTTCCCCTCTGATGAAAGACAGCTAACTCAACAACAGGAGTTCATTGAAGTGTAAGTTTGAGGGAATGAAAGCTGTAGTGATTAAATGATCAGCTGAAAGACATGGTCAGCAGTCATTTTGCAAATTTAGGATTGTTATTTTTATGCTTTCTTCTGTAAATCCATGCAAAATATTAAATATTTGCTAGTTCCAGCTTCTCATGTACTTCGGTGCTTGTTCCTCTCTCAAACTTTTTCAGCTCGAGACCCAAAAAGTTAATGTTAAATGCAAAATAATATCAACGATTGCTTGTCTGCTTCTAATGTTGACCAGTACTGTTAGCCACAGGAACATAACCATCACCAACAAATAACAAATACAACAAACAATACAAATACTAACGTGCACAAGCATGACTAACTGCTCTGCTGCCAAAACACTGTCTGAAAATAGTCAATTCTTGCAGCTGAGGTTTGTCATCTACATTTCACATGATTCCTGTTAACATTTAGAAACTCCAGAGAACATTCTTCTTCTATATTAAATTAGAATGTGAGTTCACATATGATATTATGTATTTTACTCTCACACTTGATAATGCAGTAAAAACAGCTCTGTGACCCTTTTTGACCTTAAAGCCAGGAAAGACAGTTAGTAGTAGTGTAGTAGTAGTAGTAGGGATGCACCGATACCACTTTTTTCCAGACCGAGTACGAGTATGAGTACTTACATTTGAGTACTTGCTGATACCGAGTACCAATACTAGTACTTAATAATCCCATTCCAGTTCTTAGTACCATTTGTAAATGTGCTTTATTGTCGTTGTCATTAGTCTGACTGGAACAAAGTGCTGCTACTGACATTTAATGTGTTGGAATGAGCGTTTCTCAATTTATCCACCAGGGGGCGCCGCCCTGAATTAACCATACTGGACAAATACCACGGAGAAGATTAAAGTTTTTTGAGAAGACGAAAGTCAGTAATAACAAACATGGAGACGACAGAGATAACACTAATATGATACTAATATTGTAGCGTTTTCACTGCTAAGGTTTAAAAGCAAAGCTTCAGCAGGTAGAGAAAAGAGAAATGAGCGATAAGTTTCATTTTCACTTCCGCTGGCGGAGGTCCGCACCACTCCGTACCCCCATAGTATTACACTGGGTTACAAAAAAATGTTTTTTTGCAAGTTGTCTGGGTTTTTTCAACTGAATTAGGACCATTTTGCACCGCTAAATCCAAAAATGACATCTGTTTTTCTCAGTCAGGTCAGGTTTTTTTTGCTAATTTGATTTTGAAAAATTTGATTTTCTCACAAAATTGATTACATTTTTGTGACTTTATCAGTTGATTTTTTATATAGTTCTCACCCAAAATAGGTTTTAAGAGAAAAAAAATCATTTTCTAACAGGATTCCTGTTAGGTACAATGGTGTATTCACCGCAGATGTAGCAGAATACGTCAGGCTTATTTTTGCAAGATCTTCTCATCGAAGCCATTTCATTCACCTGTAATATTAAAAAAAAACATTAATCATAAATTGGCAAAAGTAAAATTGTCAGAAAAAAGAATTTTGTATCATATGATGTGAAAATGCCCATAAATGTAAGCAAAAATGTTAAAAAGCCAATATGTAGCATAGTTCAGAAAGTTGACCTGATTGAGCAAAATGAATGTGATTTTTGGATTCAGCACACCAAAATGATCCTAAATCAGCTCAAAAAACTTAAACAATAAATTTGTTGTTGACCAGTGTTATCAGTAGGATGGAAACTGGCCCAGCCCTGGGTAGTTGTCCCAAATCTGTCAGTAGTTTTTCTCTAACTCACACAGTCACTCTTTGAACAGATCCTCTACCTTTGGGGTTCCTGGTGGTATTCTTGGTCTGGGTGCGCATCCGCCAGCACCTGGAAAATGGATGGAATGTACGCAGAGGACGGACAGAACGCTGCGTCCGTATCTGTCTGTGTCTTAACATTACTTGCAGTCAACGTTACTTTTATCACCGTCATTTATTTGGAAAAATCTCCACACTCTTTACACTCCCCACACATTATTCCACTGCTGCGTACCTGCTGCACTGAACTGTGAATGTCACACGGCCATAAGTGGTATCAGTGCATTTGTATCGGATTACTTTTACGAGTACAAGTACAAGTACACACACTGAGTATAAGAGCCGATGCCGATACTGGTATGGGATCGATGCATCCTGAGGAGTACTAGTAGTAGTTTATACGGTTGTTAATTACTTTAAACAACAAATAAAAAACAACATATCCATTGTTCCATATACAATGCGACCAAAAGGGTTTTAGGCTGAAGTTAAGACTTATTTTGCCGAACCATATTTATAATTAACACAATGTTTCCACATGAAAACAAACAAAAAAATGTTCAATGTAATCATTGCTAAATATACAACAGAAGAGAATATATATTTGATTTAATTCAGGTAAATCATGTCCTTATCTCAACTACCAATGTTGGTCTTAGTCTTTTGAGCAAGTATTTTCTTTAGTCAATCCTGAGCTCTATATTTTAGAATAATAGTTAATTTGTACATTTTTTTAAGAGTTAAAACTGTTGTAGTCTGTTTTAAGCGATCTTTCAGGCCATTCCAAAGATTAACCCCTCTAACAAAAATACATCTACTTTATTTATTTGTTCTTGCTAGCTTTTATAAAACTGCCGTTTCCTCTGAGGCTACACTGACTTTTTCTACATTCAAACGTCTCCTGGTCCTACATAATGGCAAATAAGATGTGATTTGCTATTAGATGTTCAGAATTGGGATACTTAAGGCTTCAATTACACTGAATAAACAGCTATTCATAGTCATCATGAATGAAAAGCAGTGGTATAGATCATGTTCTTGTAAAATTACGGTTTAATTTTATGTCTCCTTTTTTAGCCTGGACATGAATGGAATCCAATTTATAACTAACCCAGAACCCTATGAAACCAATTAAGAGGACACAGATCCTATCTTATCTTCCAACTGCAAGTATAAACACACTTGACCTTGATCTGTATCTGTGTCTCAGAAGGCAAATAAGTTCAGACGTCTGCTGGTCTGTTCTGTTCAGTCTGCACTGCCCTTCAGTGGTGATCGGTGGTAACATCAGAAGGCTGGAGCATACCAAGTCATCACATGAAACCACTGGGAGATTTGTCCTTGTTTTAACATTGTACTGACCCCTCCTGGTTTATTAACATTCACTAAGGACTCGTTATTTAATAGAGAAACCAGTAATGGAAGATGTTAAGTTTGTTAAATCATCTGGGAGTTACTGAGGTCTGGACAGGGGACCAAGAAACATTAATCATTCTTTCTTTATGACTAAGTTATCACCATAAATGTAAATGTAAAAATTGTAATACTTTAATATTGGGAGTGGACCCCAGGAAGAATAGTCTCTGCTTTGTAGAGACTAATGGGGATCCTTAAATAAAGAAATAAAGAAATAAAATACTTTTTGCTCCATAAAGATCTAAAATGAAGCAAGAAAGAAAGAAAGAAAGAATCAAAGAAACAAACAAATATCGATAGCCTCATAGCATAATTGCCTAAGTTATACACTATATAGATAAAAGTATTGGGACACGTTGAATTCAGGTGTTTCTTTTCTGACAGGTCTGGGATACAAAACAATAATGATAAATATCATTATATGGTTTTATATTGTGATAAATACCATATTGATTATTAATATTGACATTTTTATCTCAAATCATCATGAACAGGACATCTTACAACAGTAGCTAAGTTGTGTCCCAATATTTTTGTCCATATAGTTTAACAACATCAATATTTCCTTAAAATTTAATGTGAGATTTTTCTTCCTAAGTGAGATGTGAACAAAGCAGACGGTTAATTGTGATAGAAAATTATTTGCAGTCAGAGCATGAAAAATATTTTAGAAATTTAGAGGTAGAACATTTAAAACCATAGTCACTGATAAAAAACAAAAAAACTAAATCAATGTTGAGAGAAATTAAGTAACAATAATCTTTTAGATAACAATTTAAAGATAAAGATAACAATTTAAACAAAACTGACCAATTCAGTGCAATGCTATTTATCACAATATAAAACTATATTATGACATTTGTCATTATTGTTTTGTAGCCCAGGACCTGTGAGAAAACAAACACCTGAATTTAACATGTCTCAATACTTCTGTCCATTTAGTGTATGACTGAGGCAATTATGCTATTAAACTAATGATATGTTCTTTCTATGCATTGGTTTTGTTTGTTTTGGGCAAAAAAAAAAAAAAAATATCCAGTCACCTCTGCCATGTGGTGACATTGTTATATCAGGTATAAGTGTGGAGGTAGAGGGAGAATTGAAGGACAGCATCACTAGTAACAATACAGATGATGAAGAAGAAGTGTACGAGAAAAGAAAAGAAGATCAGAAAACAGGAACTTTTTCATGTGTTTGTTGAATGTGGGTTTGAAAGGTTAAAGCCCACCATATTCAACTATTATAGAAGGACTAAACATTCAGTTGTGGTTGTTGGGTAGTTCACTATGTATTTTTTTGACAAATGAGAACAAGGGAGAGAAGGAGATAGAGAAATGGAGCAACTGTGTTATTTTAATTTCTACAAAATTGCATTTTGGCACAGTGGCAATAACAATACTGGCAATAAAAACATATATTACAATAGAAATCCCCCCCAGCTCTTCATATTCGTATTTTCAGTAGAATACTTTCAGACACAAAAAAAAAAAAAAAGAATTCAGATAATACATCCCTTTTTCTTCATATTGATCCAAAGAAGGCAGACAGAACAAGCCGAGTTCACATTTTCTCTTGGAACAATCACATCACAGTGTGTCTGTGTGGTTTGATGATGAAATACATAAGCACAAAACAAATCCATACAATTTCTGTTCGATTTCAAAGTTGTGTTCAGGATGATTTTTTTTTTTAGAATTTTAAAAAGCTAATCGAAATCCATACTTTGTGACAGTTTCTTTATAAAGAGTGCGATGTCCTGATTTCTCTCTGTGAAATCTGAACTCTGCTGGTTTCCTCAGATGATGGCGAAGCGTTTCGGTGTCTGTGGTGTGATTGTGCTTTCGTAGTGGGTAGAACGTACCACATGACAACACCTGAGGGGTTGATGGAGAGGGTAATCTCTGTGGTGGAATTCAGTCCCTTCACAGTGGTGCCAGTAAACACATCATAGGCCTAAAAAAGGAGAAATAAAAGAGCTTATATGAGGACGAATCACTTAAGGATCGCAGGAAAAACAGTCCAAGGAAACCTGTTTTAACAATTAAAATTTGTGCAATATTACAGGGTTTTTTGGAGGGGGGTTGATTCTTATTTCCATAGAAAGCAGATATATATACTGTAATTGAAGATGGATTTTTTTGTGCAACACTGGGAGGGATGGGTGAGATATGTGAAACCTTTGAGATCTGATTTTGCTGAGATGACTGCATGAACACGAACCCAAAATCTTCTGAAGGAAATATGTTTTTGTGTTTTTATTTATCTTTATTTATACATTGATTCTTTACTTTGAGATCCTGTATGCAAGACAATGATGAGCTGCTGTAAATGTTTTGTGTTTGTTTTGTTTTTTCTTTTAACACCCACTCTCTGGTTATGTATAGTTTGTGTATTTGTCTGTTTTTTCAATGTGTGAAAAAAATCTAAAATTCTTTGAAGAAAAGAGAATTAAAAAAAAAAAAAAAAGAAGAAAAATAAAGTAGATAATATTTAATTCAGTCCCTGTCAAAGCAAGTTTTTCCTGGTGCTGCTTGAATGGAAGTAGGTGGAATTAATGGCTGTTGATGAAGATCACACACTGCAAAAAATCCAAATCTTACCAAGTATATTTTTCTCATTTCTAGTCAAAATATATCATCACACTTAAAATAAGACATAATCACCTAAAGAGTAACTTTTCAGTGAGATATAAGAACTTATTTTAGACAATGGATCTTGAAAATCTTATTTCAAGAAAAGAATCATTTTCACTTGTTCCACTGGCAGATTTTTTTTGCTTGAATTAAGCAAAAAAAAATAAAAAATCAAATTATATATATATATTATATACATATATATATATATATATATATATATATATATATATACATATTACATATATATATATATATATATATATATATATATATATATATATATATATTATATATATATATATATGTATATAGAATTAAGCAAAAAAAAAATCTGTCATGGAACAAGTGAAAATTATCTTTTCTTGAAATAAGATTTTCAAGATCTATTGTCTTAAAATAAGTTCTTATATCTACTGAAAAGTTACTCTTTGGTGATTATTTTTTATTTAAGTGTGATGAGAATATTTTGACTAGAAATGAGAAATACACTTGGTAATATTTAGATTTTTGCAGTGTAGGAAATATCAGAAAAAAAACTGCATCATCTTGTTCCATCAGTGGAAAAACAGCAACAGCCACAAGAAAATGTAGTTTTTTCAATAAATATATCATTTAACAGACTTTTGGACCATTATTTCCATGTCTTTGTACAAAAAAAAGGAAGACTGATAAATAAATAGCATCCAAAAGCTGATTTTCTGTAATGGCTTAGGTGACACAATGCTGGAGTTGTCAACTTATGCATTTTAATTACATTAAAAAAAAAAAAACTGTATTTGTCCAAAACTGATATGAGAACAAGCAAACGTACAGATAATTATACACAGGTATCAACTTTTTGCCAGGTTAGCGCTCTGTCTTGGTTTTGTTTTGATCTAATGTTTTGGTGGCTTTTCATCTAATGTTTGTTTTTAATCCCTTCTTAAAACCCATGTTTTCTCCTTGGCTTTTGAAACCATGTGAGATGTCTGAAGGTATTATTTTTTATTCTTTGGTTTTATTTGGTAGTGGTTTAGTGTTCTTATGTTTTTTGTTGTTTTTAATTGTATGGCTTTTATGTTTTTTAATCTATTCTTGTATTTTATTCTTTTATTTGGGTTTAATTTATTCTTCTGTACAGCGCTGTTTTCTTTTTTGTACAGTTCAATATATTTTAACTATTCTGTATTTTATTATTTTATTTGGGTTTTATTTATTCTTCTGTACAGCACTTCGGTCCACTGTGGTTGTTTTAAAGTGCTTTACAAATAAAGTTGGATTGGATTTATTAGTATGAATAGCTTATATGATTCCTCTGGGTACAAATATGATATGTGCCTGATATCACAGTGAAGGTGCTGTTACAAACACCTACAATGCTTTGTTATTTATTGTATATATCAGTCACCGGCGCTATATAACAGTAACAGACCTGAGGAATATCTGTACAAGAACGCATATGAGAATATCTTCATAATACTTCCCATTGAAAGCGTCCATTTCTGGGTTTGGTAGTACACACTTACAGGACAACAAACAGCTGACTTACAAAAGTAAATTACCTTCCAGACAGAACTGACAGATAACAGGAAGGAAAAGCCCAAACCGCACATCTGCAACTTATTCCATCCTTTTGGGAAGTGGCTCATGTGACATCAGCTCTGCCATGAATTAAGTCTAACAGTTTGC